>NC_046663.1:75387264-75390055 GCF_010883055.1 Belonocnema kinseyi
TAGTACTGAACAATTAAAAAGCTTATAAAAAAATCAAAACGTCGATAGAAAAGATAAAGTAACTTCAAACTGTCCACTTAAAAATGAGAATCTTACAATTAGTCAAGTTAATACGAATCGAGTAAAAATCTTTTGAGATTTAATGGATTAATTAAAACAAAAATGGCAAACAATAAGGCAATTTATTTTACATTTTATGCATTAAAGTTAATTATAGATTAGTAAGCATTAAATGTCGAGTTTCAAATTTCAGACGTGTCAAATACTACTTTTATTCATTTTATTTATTTTGTGAATTATTCAGAAGGAATATATATATATATATATACACTGAAAGAAATTTTATAATAATAATTGATATAGTCGATTACGATTTAGGGAAATCGTGTAAATTTAAAAATTATTGTAAGCGTAATTACGAAACTTTACAATTAGAATATGAAAACCTAATATCTTTAGAACAAGCATTTGGTAAATTCAATTGCAAAGATTGATGTTTTATGTATTAAAACGCAGAATAAGAAAAATTGATAATGACATATTCAAATAACTTAAAAGCAATTATAGGAGTTAATAGATTGAAGTACAAAAGTTAATATAAATACTCTACAAATTAATATAGTAAAAGAGAAAGTGAAAGGTAATAAGAGAAATTTTTATTTTCTGTGATAGACGCTAACAGAAATTGGAATCTTCAGTTGAGAAAATTGCAAAAGACTGTATCAAAAAATCCGAATGTGGCCTCACGATGTGAATCGGAGAACTTCGTGCTGCCCGCTAAACTGGTCAAGATTCATGTACAGGGTTTTCCAGTGTTTTGTTTTTAAGTCAAGAGTGGTAATAATTGGCTAAAGTATACATTTTTTATGGCATTCAACTTACAAAATATATAAGTTATTAGTTGAAAATTTCAAGGATTTTACCACTCAGGGTTTAAGCATCAGATTACAAAGCATTACTAAAGATTCTAGAAGGTTTCAATATATTCTAAAGATTAAAAAATTGTTTAAAGAATTTTTGAACGTTTTACAAAGAATTATTAACGTTTTACGAAGATTTTATGGATTTGAACGATTGAAAAGAGGCGTGTACATTAAGGTGGTCCAAAATCATACCTGTTGAAATTTTTTTTGATTAGAGGGCATGTCACCCCTCCCCCCATTTCGTGTGGTTGCCGGAAAAAAATTACCCTCCAAGTTTTAGCCAAATCGGTTGATATTAAGACGTGCCGCAAAGGCCCTGAAAATCCGATAAGATTAACCATGAGGAAATTTTGGTTTTCGGAACAATGAGATTCAGGTTTCTGAATGTAAACTTAGTTTGCGGAAGATATTAAGAATTCGTCGAGGAGTCTCTTATCAATCATTTCCATTAAAATACTTTAAATGTTGATGCCCCCCCCCCCCTTGTGGAGCCCCAAAAATACACCAAAAAACTGAAATTGACATTTTTGCCAAAAATTTACTCATAAATGTTCTGTTTTTCCCTTTGTTGCCATAAATGATTTTTGTTTGTCAAGTGGAATGTTTTTACGTATTTTTAAACTAATTAACAATGGTTTAAACCATTTATTTTTGTTTAAATAATTTTTTCTATCATTCATTGAAAGGTAGATTTTTTATGTTTGATTGAACAATTGGACATTTTTAGGATTAATGATCTTTTTTTCAAGCATTTAGTATTTGTTTAAACAGTTAATTATTATGTAATTGTAAATTTTTCTTAAAAATAGGTATAAATCTCTATTAAAAAAAATTAGTTAGCTTTCCTGTTCATTATTAAATATCGATTTCATTTAGATACTAGTACCTTATTTTGCAATAAATTCTATTTTTTTCAAACAAATTTTGTTCGTTTGTACAATTTTGTTCGAAAATAAATTTTGGATGATTCTGTTTTTTACAATTAATGTGGTAATTTTTCATTTTTGAGAGGAAAATGTTGTGTTTTAATTTCCAGTGACGTTAAAAAAAATACAAAGATTTCTAATTCCTTTGAGAATACTAAGGGCTATTCTGCGGCATCAACATAAACAAAAAAAACCTACTTTGAGCTTTCAGAGGACAAACGAGTGTGTCTACGGGGGTGATTTAAAGGAAAAAATTATAAAAGTAATTTCGAAACGACAAAATTGAATGTAATTTTTATAGAATGAAGTCTTACTAAAAAGAAATAAACTTTTCATGACCATGTAAAACATTTTATGAACAAAAAATTAGTTATTAAAAGCATTTGCTTAACATTTAAATATTTAGCAATAAGTGATATACTCAATTGAATTGAGACAAACATCAGATTTTTGAATCAAAATTTCCAATAAAACGTTACATTAATATTTAGTAAATTTATGAAACAATAGGATAATGGTTTAGATAAAAACTTTGCTCTTCACACTGACAAATTACTACAATAATTGCAGAAAAACAGAAATTTCAAACATTTATTTTCGAAAAAAGTTGTTTAAACAAAGAAAAATTAATTAAACAAATAAGAATTTATTACAAAATAAGTTACTAGTATCTAAATGAAGTCGATATTTAATAATGAGCAGCAAAACTAACTAAATTTTTTTAAACTACTAGAGTTATATATTATGATTTTTATTTTTGAAGCTGTGAACTACAAATTACACCTATGTAAAAAAAAACTTAAGCTATTTGAAAATAAACCTAATGCATTCAAATTATGGATTACACCATTAAGCCATTTCCCGTTCGGGGTAGGCGTGACTCACTCGGCAGGGGAAAGGAGTAGTGTGTGGATGGGATAGAGATTTTTCAGATTGATCCAG
>NC_046663.1:75390155-75392011 GCF_010883055.1 Belonocnema kinseyi
GTATAGTACAGTCGGTACAAATATAGAATTATGTATTGCCATTTTAGCTTTATTTGATATATTTTTACTTCTGATAAGGGGACCTGCTCTACCAATAACCTGATTATAAATATAGTATCCGACAGTTATATTGCTCTTCCTCGAACACGTTTTGGTTTGTAATCATTCTAATATCCTATCTGTAATGGACTTTATGGGTGATAAATAATAACATGGGCAATTTGACATTTTATTGATTTTATAGTTGCTTCTCCCACATATTGGGGAATCCCATGTTGCGTATAGGGTGTTTACTTGAAGCGCATATTTCCAAAACACGACTTGATTATTATTTTTTTAAAAATGTATAGCTAGTCAAAAAAAGCAAGGGCTCTTTTACAACTTACTAGTTATTATCGAATTCACTTTCATATTTCAGACTTCTCACTTTCCGTTTTTCGGCTCTCTCCCCTTAAATGCGAATTAAATTAACAAAGGCTATTAAAAAAAAATTTTTATTGTTGAAAAGTTGACTATTATACTTTTGGTTCTATAATCATCTAGTTTGGTGAAAACTTCCATCGTTTGGTTAGAAAATGTATCTTTTTGATTAAAAAATCATCTTTTGGGTTGAATGTTGAACTGGCTTTCTGAAAATGTGTTTTTTTTTGTTAGTTGAAATTTTATCAATTTAGATGAAAAGTCATATCTTTGGTTGAAAATTTAACTATTCCTATAGTTGTAAGTTGGTTGGCGCTTACTATAGATTGATAGAAAAGTGTAACAGGCACGTTCAAGCGCTCTCTTTACATTATTTGATGTAAACATTCCTAGCGATTAAGTTATAGCGTTCGTGCCGAATTCGAGTGGAGCTCATTCATGGTTTTTAACATTTATTTAATCTTTAAACATTGTAATTATTTAAATAATTTTCATAAATGGCTTTTCATTTATTGGTTTAATTTATTATGGTGCGTTGTAAATTTACAAGAACTATTAATTATTTAAATAATTTTAATTTAAAAATTAAGAGTTTGCCCTTTTTTCTACAAGTCAATTTGTGCATGGAGTCAAATAACTCTTTTCTATGTTTCTTTACAAATTTACAAGAACTAATAATTATTTAAACAATTTCGATCGAAAAATTAAGTCACTTTTTTTCTACGAATCATTTTATTTACGGAGGCAACTAAGAAAGTCTATCCGATGACTCTTTTCTATATTGTTTTGCAAATTTACAAGAACTTATAATTATTTAAACAATTTCGATCAAAAAATTAAAAGTGAATTTTTTTCTACGAGTCAATTTGTTTAAGGTGTCAACTATCCGATGATCTATCCGATGACTCTGTTGTATGATGCTTTGAAAATTTACAAGAACTATTCATTATTTAAACAATTTTAATTAAAATATTAATAGCTTGTCCTTTTTTCTAGGATTCAATTTGTTCATGGAGTCAAGTAACTCTTTTCTATGCTACTTTGCAAATTTACAAGAACTAATAATTATTTAAAAAATTTTAATTAAAAAATCAAAAGTTTGGCCATCATCCTACCAATAAAGTTGTTTTCGAAGTCAACTAAGAATGTGTATCCCATGACTCTTTTCTGGGTTACTTTGTAAATTCACAAGAACTATTAATTATTTAAACAATTTTAATTAAATATTAAGAGTTTGCCCTTTTTTCTAAAATTTAATTTGTTTACTGAGTCGACTAAGAATGTCTATCCGGTGACTCTCTTTTATATTGGTTTGCAAATTTACGAGAACTATTAATTATTTAAACAATTATAATTTAAAAATTTAAAGTTCGATTTTTTTTCTACGTAGCAATTTGTTCACGAAGTCAACTAAGAATGTCTATTCGATATATACA
>NC_046663.1:75392111-75399151 GCF_010883055.1 Belonocnema kinseyi
TTTTTTTACGCATTTGCACCACAGGTTTTGTTGTTACAATGTGTAGGAGATGGCCGCGGGACATAAAAAAGGCATGAGGGATAGCTTTTTTTCTTAAAAAATCTTATTTATATTTATCAATGAATGGGAAAAGGTTTTCAGCGAAATGTATATAAATAAATGATACTATAAAAATCTCTAATCATACAATTAATCATGAACAGATTAGGTCATACATAATTGTATGATGGAAGATTTTTTGAATCAGAAATAATTATTTGTTTTTTTATGCTGAAAATTAGTTTTTTACCTAATTTAAACATTTTATTTTTGGTTGAAAAATAATCATTTTAGATTAGAATTCAACTATTTGGTTGAAAATGAACATTTCTGTTGAAAATTCAGCTGCATAGTAGGAATATCAACTATTTCGCTTGAAAATTCGATTGTTTTGTTGAAAATTAACTTGTTAGGTACCTGTTCATAATTGCGGGTAGAAAATTTCACTCCTGTGTAGTGAATTTGCCTTTTTGGCATGGAAATTTAAAAAATTCGTCGTTAAAAATGTTTCTTTTTTAGTAGAAATTTGATTTATTTGGTTAAAAGTGCAAGTGTTTGGTTCAAAATTGGCTTTAAAATAACTGTGTAGTTAATAATTAAAATTTCTTGTTAAAAGTTCAACAATTTCGTTGAAAATTCAACGATATTGTTTCAAAGTGATATTTTTTCGAAAATTCAACTGCTCTGTTAAAATGTTGTCTTTATGAATGGAAAATCCGTCATTATGGATTGAAAATGCATATTGTCGAGAAATGCCATGTCAAATCATCTGAAGAATTTCAGCTAACAATGTCCACTACAATTCCTGTAAATATACAAATGGGATCTCCCTGGGAACTTTAAAGTTCGTCCATACGAATATAATATTCTTCTATTGTTCGTCATTGTCTACATGGTTTTTCAAATTGTGCTTATTTCGAAAACAATATTGATTTTTCCGAAAAAACTTGCATTTTGTTATACACATCTTTTATAAAGAATTGATTTAAATAAATCACACATTTCTTATCCATCAACATATGGGTTGGACGAATTTGTACTAAAAACATTAAATTGTTTGTTAAAAACCATTTTTACAATAACATAGTGACGAAACTTACTTTTTTCACAAGGTTTTGATTTTATATCGAAATTGAACTTGATCTAAATTAAGTATAGTCAATATGATACATTAACTTATGAAATATCATATAAAATATCTTAATTATGCATTTAGTAAGTTTCTTATATCAGCAGTTAATACGACCAGAATAATAACATTTCGTGTTCTTGTCGCTACTTTTTATATTAGATCATGTTTTTTCACATTCAAGTATAAATAACTAGTGAAAAACTTCTATTGCGCCAGTTTTGGGGCTGGCGGTGGGTGGAAACACACCTGTTGGAGCCCGTTCCGCTTTTATTTGTTCACGCCTGAGTGCTCGCCTGAGTGGCAAATGTAGACCCGGCGCTCCCCGCGCAGTTTCTGTTACACATACCCTCGGCGCGGCGTCAATTCTCGGAAGAGCTATAGAAGGGAGAGATGTTGAAGGGTCTCAGTATACTTTTTTCTAGAAGAAAATATTTGGCTGTTGTATATCTTTTTATATAATACGAACAGAAATATCTACTTTCTACATCTGAATCAGTGAAATTTCACTGATTCAAATAGCTAGAAATGGGTCACTGACAATCAGTGAAAGGTTACTTATTGATTCATTGAAATAACCATTTTTAAGGGTTGGCAGCAGTGCACCATGTCAATTTATCAATCATAATAAAATAGTATTTTAGAACATTCAATTAAAGAATCATAGTAAAGACTGAAAATCAAAAATCTGATCAAATATTAAAAAAGGGGAATAGCTCAGATGCTTGTAAATGACAAGCAACCTCACATATTACTTTAATTTCAAGATTGGACTGTCATGTACAAACCCGTTAAGTAAGTACTTCCTATACGAGGAAGCGTATATTTCTCCCGTGGTTAATTTAGCAGACTTACAGCCCGAAAATTAAAAAATTTACTTCATTAAGGAATTTTTCTTACTATTTAAGTAAAAGAGTAACAACAACGCTTAACTTCAAAATTTGAAGGTTATGCTTTACATGATTTACTCTGGTGTTACTGAACTGATTAGTGAATAAGTCTGAAATCACTGATTAATCAGTGAAATGTCTAACTACTATTTCAATTAGTGAATTTTTCACTGATTCATATTTAGATAGTACTTTTTCCTATTGTTACTCTGAAAAGAGGGTTTATTTTTTATAAATTATTGATGTTAATAAAGACAATTTTGACGACAATAAAGTCAGGTTAAGTTTAATGTCGATGTAAATAAAAACCCTGTGAAAAAAGTAATTTTTGTTATTTTGTTATTGTGAAAATTGTTATGAACAATTAATTTAATGTTCTTAGGACGAAGTACTGCAAACCATACATTGACGGATAAAGAATGCGTGATGGTGATTATTCGTACACAGTAATTCCCAGAGATATTATTTATCTGAAGTTAGATAAAAATGTTGCAAACAATTGACAACTACGATCATCTGACGACGCATAATTTTCATCTGCTTCGTGATAAATTTGATCTGAATTCGGATAAACGTAGTTTTCAATTGTTTGCAGCGTTTTTATCCAATTTTAGAAAAATAATATCTCTAGAGTTTACTGTGCCCAACTATACTTTCGGAGCTACATCGTTTTCACACTTTTATAAATTTCGGGATTAAAATTTTTCTTTGAATACATAATTGAAAAACCATTGTTCCTGGATAAAAATGGCACGAAACCTTTTGCATGTGATTTTTTTTAATTTTCCCGAAAAAAGTATAACAATATGTTATGAAACAATTGTTTATAAAAAATTGTTTATAACAAAATGCAAGTTCTTTCGGAAAAATCAATATCGTTTTCGAAATATATCGTTTTTAATTATTTCTCGAAAACTAAAGGATATCCCATTTTTAAATTTACAGGACTTGTTGATTAGATTATTAGACGTTAAATAGGATTTTGAATTTAATTTTAATGTCATTTAAATTTCTCGAATTTCAAATGTTATTTTCTAAAAAATCCAAGAAGTTTCTTTTATTCCAAAAGTTTTATTTCCAAACATTTTTTTTGCAGTAGTGCAAGATTGGGCGATTGAAGAGGCGGCCCAGCACAGGATCTTTGCAGTCAAATAAAAATGTGAATTTTTAGATGTAGAATTATGATTTTTTTTTTATTATACAAAAGAGAAAATAAAAAACTATCGATAGGTGTAAAAAACTAATGATCGATTTTTTCTGCATTAGGTCCTTTTCTTCGCGGACGGCAACGTCTAATAAAAACACCATATTATGCAAGTATAAGAAAAAAAGGACCACCAAATTTCCGTTATGAATATCTCTTAAATTGTTTCATTTTTCCAAACATTATTTTAGAGTTTTTCTTTAAACACCGATAGAACGCATACTAGAATTTTTATCAAAATTACTATTAATGATTTGGCATGAAATTGCTCTGGCTTGAAGATTTAAGTAATTGGTTAAAAATGCAACAATTTGTAGTTCAAGTCCCATCTTTTTTGTTTGAAAATTCGACCATTTAGTTGAAAATTCATCTTTGTCTGCTAAAATTGGTTCAAAATTCAGCCATTGTAATAAAAATGTTTTGTTTCTTTAGAATTGAACTTTTTGATAAAAAATCATATTTCCTTGTTAGAAAGCTAACTATTTTCTAAAATTATCAACTTTTTTACTTAAAAACTCAACTCTTTCGTTGAAAATGTATTCCCCCCCCCCAAAATGGTGAAAAATCGCACTATTTTTCCTGTGTTAAGAGCATTTTATGTTAAAATATTGTTAAAATATTATGGTTTTGTTTTATTTTAGGCGTTTATAAAAAAAATGAAAGAAAACATTTTGACTTACAATAGGTTTGGTTATAGATTTGTGACGTGACCCTAGACATTTCTTTAAATTTTACTAACATCTTTGTAAAATTTACAAATAATAAATTATTCTTAAACACGGGAAAAATACTGCAGTCTCAATAAATATACTGTTGAAAAAATCAATGAACCTCGTTGAAAATCACATCTTTTAATGATTCAAATTCACGTGCAACAGAATTTATAGCTTCACTATTCGTTTCAATAGTGATGCTATAGATTCTCTAGTATATACAGGGTGTCTAAAAAGTCCCGCGACGGTTGGATATTTCCTTTAAGTAAAATATTTTTCAAAAAAGTGAAGGTCATTCCTGAAGTAAATTTCAACGAGGAATTCAATGGTGACCTTAATTTTGACCTTGAAGTTGACCTTCACATCTTTTTGAAGGTCAACTTTGTTTTTTTTAAATGGAAACCCCCTTTTTTACATCTGTAATCGATAGAACGAAAAATTCTACGTTCAGGTACGTACCCAAGTCATAGGTCAATTTTAACGTTCAAGGTCAGTTAGATGTTATTTGAAATTAACAAAGTTTTTCAAGAGGTGAGCTCTGTTTTGATCTTGGTGATAATCTTCAAGGTTTTTTCAATGTTTTTTCCAAGCAGTTTACGTTTACGTTTAGCATTACCCAGAAACAACGACGTGGGCGGAGTAAATTCTGTTCCTTTTGGGATTCTTGATTAGTGTGAGTCCCCTTGCCTCTCACGTTTCGGGGTGCTTGATTAGCGTGAGTCCCCTTGCCTCTCACGCTTCAGTGAAGATTTTCGAACTGAAAACCTTGAACTTTTTTCAAAACGCTATGCGATTGTAAAAATGAGTTACAACATTACGAATCATCTCCCTATCAATCAAAGTAGTATGGAAAAACGGTATAGGACTTATGGTATCGCCTTAGGTATTGATTTAGGTATCGTAGAACGGTATAGGACTGCATAACTCTTCGGGGAGGAACAGAACTCTCACCAGAACACCTGGAACTTTTAATGAAAAATTTCCTTATGGTTTTGCAATATTCAAAACGCTGTTACCAAGATCAATACAGAGTTCACCAATGAATTTCTCGTTGAAATTTACTTCAGGAATTACACTGACCCGTTGGAAGACTTCGTTAATTTCAAATAACCTCTAACTGACCTTGAAAGTTACAATTGACCTATGAATTGGTACAATTAAATTTCTCTTTAAAATTTACTTCAGGAATTACCTTCACTTTTTTTAAAAATATTTTACCTGAGGAAATATCCAACCGTCCCGGGACTTTTTAGACACCCTGTATACATTCGAATCATTATCTAATTTTGAAAGACGTTCATTGATTGAATGATATATTTTATTTTGAATGCAAAATTTTTCCATAAGTGTTCTAAAACTATAAATATTAGACTTTGTTAGAATATGGATGTGAATTGAAAACGCGTCTTTGAATAGCACCGAAATAGTAGGTCATGATATAATTTCGTATGCCATTTCAAATGAGTACTGCACCGCCGATCATTCATGCACGCTAATTTGGATCGTGCTTCTGTTTTTTGCTGAAGGTCAAAGCACGCAATTATGACACATCATATAGCGTCAGCCCACGTCAATTGTTACCGCGAAATAGTGTCATTTTATAGTTATACGACGCCATAATACGATATGATAAATATGTGCAAGGAAGGCTATATAAAATTTGCCGTTCCATTTTTATTATTTGGACGACTAAAGCATGATTTTATCGTTTGATTACTAGGTTATCAATTCTTTTGCAATTTTTTTACCCCGATCGCCCCTCGCTTACGACTATAGCTGCCCCCCCCCCCAATCAAAGTAACTGAAAATGCTTTTAAAGCAGGGAAAATATGACGATTTTCCACGAAAACAGGAGAATAAATTCTTTAAAATCAAATTAAAATAAAGGTGCCACATTGAATTCAGTATGAAATATTTTTAATTCCTAAGATTTGAAGTTGAAATATATTGCAATTTCAACGAAATAGATGAAGTTCGAACAAAAAGGGGTTTCTACCAGAAGAAATGAATTTTCAACCCAAAAGGACGAAATATCATCTAAAAAAAATTATTTTTTAACCAAAAAGTTGCATAAACAGCCCAATGGTTGAACTTTCAAACAAAAGAAACAAATTTTCCACTAAATAGTTGAACTTTAAACCGAATAGTTAAATTTTCAAGCCAAGAAGACAATGTGAATTTTCAACCAAAAAAGATAACTTTTCTATTCCAGAAGACAAGTTAAAAACCCAAAAGGTAAATATTAAGACAAATAATTGAGATTTTAACTAAAAAATCTAATTTCTGAATTTGAATTTTAACTTATAAAGGATTCATTTTAAATTAAAAATTAAAATGTTACATTTTTGCAAAAAAAAATACGTTTTTAACAAAAGAAAAGTCAATTTTCAACCCAAAGTTAAATTTTTAACCAAGGAGGTGAATTTTTTACTAATGAGATTAATGCTCTATAAAAACGTGAAACTTCAACAAAATGCATCAATATTAAAAAAATTGTTGAATTTTTAAGTCAAAAAGACGGCTTATCTACCAAAAAAGTTAAGTTGTAAACCCGAAAATATGATTTTTTAAC
Source organism: Belonocnema kinseyi (assembly GCF_010883055.1). Classification (NCBI taxonomy): domain Eukaryota; kingdom Metazoa; phylum Arthropoda; class Insecta; order Hymenoptera; family Cynipidae; genus Belonocnema; species Belonocnema kinseyi. Next base: position 75,398,659 of record NC_046663.1, read on the forward strand.
AAAAAATTTAAATAATTTGAATTTAACAAAATAGTGAAATCCTCAAGTAAAGCAGATTAATTTTCAACCAAAAAAATGGTTTTTTTAACCGAAAAGGATAAATTTTCAACCAAGATGATTAATTTTTTTCACGAAAGAAGACAAATTCTTAACAAAATACATGTATTTTCAATTAGTTAAGATCAACTTTCAGTAAAAAATAAAAATTTTAAACCAAAAATGAAGTATATAAATCTTTAGTTAAATAAAATAATTCTCAACTAAAAAAAAAACGAATTTGTAAGAAATGATCATTTCGTTCTTACGGTCTTCAAGTAAAAAAAAAGTGTTATGCTAAAACGAAAGCTTGAAATTTTGTTTATTTATCCAAACGTTTGTTAACATTGTATACATGTATTACCAGTGATCTAAATGAATATAAGAATTAAGATAGAACCTAAGAATAATGTTCTTTTTTATAAGTAGAGATGTAAATATTCAAATTTACATATAA
>NC_046663.1:75399251-75422994 GCF_010883055.1 Belonocnema kinseyi
TGGCTCAGTCACGCTAGTTCTAATATAATACTTTTGTGCGGAGCTTTGATGTAATTTTTCTTCGATCTCTATTGTATTTATAATTTTTCTCTTTTTTCGAATGACAGATCTGGTCTACCCCGCATGCGAGACATTTTTTAGATATCGTGATAACGGAGTGAACATACTTTTTATAAAATTTCTAGTCCTAGGAGTATCATACATCTCAAGTGTCAACTTCATCGAACTATAAATTAAAATCATCTAACGAAAGTAAGTTTCTGACACTGTTAATCGTATAGATGCACAAAGTCGATTTTTTTCTGAGAAATAGAACCAAACAGAACTTATATTAATTGATATTGGTTAATTGTTATACACTCTACTCCCGATATAATACTAGTTAAGGGCACACCTTGCCTTGGTCTTGATCCTAAATCTGGGGAATCCCAAGAGTAAACCGACAAGACTGCATGAATAACTTATGTTGCATTTGCCGCATGACGCAACCTGATGATACCAAAGCGCTGAGAGGAATCAAAAGGGCCTAACAACCATTTTTCAAATTTCACAGGACGCAGGAAAAACGTTTGCATTTTCCCATTTTTTGTTGAAAAAAATTCAAGTGTCACAAGTCGCTTCTTTACGTCGAGACACGTTTGTGCTTGAAATTGTACTCACTTCTATGGATATAGTCGGAGAGCCGAGGCCGTTTTTCGCGAGTTATTAGGTAACGATTCTGCCACTATTTTCCAGATTGTTGAGAATATACTGATCACGAAATGTGAATTCTCCAGGGGTAGTTTCGGGGAGAAGGTGTTTATTTACTCATTCGAAGTTGTAAAAAAAAAAGATAAATGATAGGGTAACGGCTGAATCTTTCTGCGTGGAATGTGGAGACAATTAGAAAAAAAACAATAGGCGGGTGTGGAAGAGGGGGGGGGGGCAGAACGATCCAGAGGTGTAAAAGAATATGTCATTTTAAAGTTATTTTCTAACACCCGAATTTTTTATATAACATTCTATTCATTATTCAAAACATATATTCGAAGAGCCAGAACAAAATCTCGGGGATAATATCCTGGTAGAACATCGCAAACTTCCCGGTTTTGACATTGGTCATTGTGCGTCGGTTTACGGCCCTGACACTGCGAGCAGAGTGGTCACTTGTGCTCCGAAGACGATCAGTAGCGTAACTAGGCACATAATTTACGCCACTCTGCTCGCAGTATCAGGGCCGTCAACCGACGAACAATGACCAATGTCAAAACCGGGCAGTTCGCGATGTTCTGCTAGGATGTTATCCACGAGATTTTGTTCTGCCTCTTCGAATATATGTTTTGAATAATGAGTAGAATGTTATATAAAAAATTTGGGTTTTAGAAAATAACTTCAAAATGACATATTCTTCTTTTACACCTCTAGATCGTTCTGCCCCCCCCCCCCTTCCGCACCGGCCTATTGTGCTACCAATTGCTCGGAACATTGTATAATTGTCTTGACATTCAACACAGAAATATTAAGCCGTTACCCTATGACTTATTTTAATAATTTTTTTTATAACTTCGAATGAGTAATTAAACACCTTCTCCCCGGACTACCCCTGGAGAAGCCACATTTGGTGATCAGTACATTCTCAACAATCAGGAAAATAGTGGCAGAATCGTTACCTAATAACTCGCCAAAAACGGCCTCGGCTCTTAGACTAATAACTTTTCGAGTTATGAGTCCAAGGGTACTGAGAAATCAAAAGGGCCTATCTCCGCGAGCCGCGCGCATATTAACGATCGTTATAATGCGTCGCTTGAAAAGAAATATTTACATTATGTTATGAATGTTTCGTTCTTTCGGCTCTATCTCTGCTAATTGTTTCCTTAGGACTTCGGCGTTTTTCGATGATTTAAAAAAAATGAAGGAATTTTTTTAAATTTGTTTGCAAAAGATTTTCATGTAGGGATTACATCGAAGAATTCAAAAATGAAAAAAAAAAACGATTTTGAAAATTTTGTGTTTAGGCCCTTTTGATTCCTCACTCTTCAAATATTTGCGATAAGAAATGAAATTATCAGCTTAAATAAAAACTTTCTTCCGAGAGACTAAGTTTTTGAATGCGGTTGAAAAATTTTTATCCTAAAAAAAAGTCAATTTTGTGTAAGTCGTCAACGAATTTTAAGGCTACAATTTCACAGGATCTGGAAGTAGGCTTCCGGCTGAAAATAAAAATCGGATTTTCAATATTTCACTAGAATAAAACGTTGCTACCGAGATATGGTGACGCTGCATGAGAATAATAAATGTTGGGTACCAAAATATTGTTCTGTTCTGAGAGAAAAAAATAAGCTGACGGTATCGAATGATAACAGTCGATCATGTTTGGCTGAAAGGCCTATAAAAGAGAGATCTTATTTTCAATAAATAATACTAATTTTAAGAAACATTGAGGCTGTAGGAGAAAAGCAAAATTATTACTACACTGTTAAAAATAATGTTAAATTTAATATACCTATGTGTATTAAAATTAATATATGAAGTATATGAAATCGCCATTAAGAGCGCGTATATTAAATTTCATATACATTCATGTTAATCACTTACAAGAAAAATCATATAATTTCATTTTTCACAACTGTAAAATAAGTTTAGCTGTAATTTTCGATTCTAAATAATAAAACATGATACATTCTTCCTGTTAACCAAAAATAAAATTGGATTACAAGTCGAAAAGTTTAATTAAGCAAATAAATAACAGACTTAACCTACAATTAATTGTATCCTCCTTAAACTTTGACCATTTAGAGCAAAATTAGGAAAAATTTTACCCGTGCATTATACTTTCATTATAAATAACAACTGAGTCTACGAATTCTAGATTATTAATTTCATTGAGAATATTTGACAAGATTTAAAGAAATGAAAGCAGGTTGAGTTTTCACGCACATTGCTATACTGACCTGTATATTAAATTTAATACACATGTATAATAAATTAACTACACAAATGTATGTTAAATTTCAGTAGCGGTAATGCACATTTGCTTCACACAAATGTATATTAAACCTCATACAGATTTTTCTAACAGTGTAGATTGAAATTCGACGATTAAATTCAAATTAAGATCTTCCTGCTATTTGCAATAACAAAACTGGATAACAATTATAAAGGCAGCTGATAACTGCGCTAACTAATACATGACAAATTACCATCCATTCACAATGCTGAATTTATTTGCTAATTGTATGCAGCGTTTTTATCCAATTGTGATTTTGTTATAAAAAAAGTTTCTTGCTTATCTGTTAGTACGAACTACAAAACTTTTTGAAAATAAATGACAGTCTGATGACGATGTGTCCTGATATTAAAAAGGAATATAATCTACCTGTAAGTGAAGAGGTTATATTAATTTTCCCAGCTGAGAAATTGGCACAAGTCACGTTCATATACGCTAACATGGTCACAGCAATTTCCTCTAACATTGTAATTGAGTCTTACCTCACTAGATGAGCGTATAGTTTTGACGAAAGGGGTTTTAGGGACATTTGCATTAGAGTTTAATTCTCCGTGATAATGAGGCAAGGAAATGTTCCGAGTTTATAATACCTCAACGAGGGTATTATAAACCAAGGGTCAAACACTAATTGTCTGATTATTCCTGGTTATTAATTTGCTCTGCATATGGAAAAAAATATCTTGTTTATTTAAGAAATATTTTAGTTGAATTTAAACTACAAAAATAGTTTTTTGAATCTAAAAAAATCCAGGGTGGCCACTAATTATTTTCAGAAAAAAATTCTCAGTCATTTGCCGATATACTAAACATTTTTCCCGATCATTGAAATTGAAAAGTTTCCATTTTTGCGTTTCTTTTTTCATTTGAAGTAGGGAGAACCAGTAGGAGGCACAAGTTCAATTTTCAAGTAGAATATTTTAGAAAATAGTTGACTTTTTGATAAAATAATTGAATCTCTAACTGAATATTTTAATATTCAACCAAAAAGTCAAATTTCCAAACAATACATATTCAAGCTTTACCAAAAACCATTGCATTTTCAAGCCAAAAAGAAGAATTTTTTAGAAGAATACTGAATTATCAACCGGAAAGGTGAAATAATAAACGGCAAATAAATAGAAGGTAAATAAGATAATACAAGATCTGAAAAGGTAATTTCTCAACAAACAAAATATTATATATATATACACATTTTAAATCATGATCCATAAATTTTAACTCAAACCGCTACACTTACAACCAAACAGTTGAACTTTTAATAAAAATAAATGGATTTTTAACAAAAAAGTTAAATTTTTAAACAAATAAATGAATTTGCGAGTCAAAAAGGCGAATTTTTCAGAAGGTAGTTAAATTTTTAATAAAAAGGTCGTTTACAAACAAGAAAAATGAAACTTAAGCTACAATGGATGATTTTTCTACTGTAAAAAGTAATTTTGAATCCATAAAGAGGAAGTTTTTAGAATACAGTAAAATTATCAAGTTGAAAAGGTGATTTTTGAAGAAAAAAAAATCATTTTCATCCAATAAAGATACATTTTTAAACAAATATTTGAATGTTTACAAATATCATTTATTTTCCACCAAAGCGTTCCATAGTAAAAAAGTCTATTAGAAGCAAATATAAACTTAGAAGGATGTGATTCCTAATAAATCCTATTACTTTTGACAGAGGGTTTTATTCGTAAGTTCTATGTTGGGTTCTTAGGAAATTTTGGAATTTCCTATTCGATCTTATTAAGATGTGATGTGATGTGCGGTTTTGTATTCGGCTATTTAGAAATTTCTACCTGGATCTTATGAAATCTTATTATGAAAAATTGTTTTATGTACGTGTCATCATGCAAAGTAAACATATAACATTTAAAATCTCTTCACGTGTAGCCCACCTAATATAACAATCTTATAAAAAGTTTTAGATTTTTTTCTTTTTTGGGTAAATTTTCTCTGTTGGACGTCGGTATTTTGCTAGTTTACGTGTTATTTTTACGAGTTGAGGAATGCATAATCACAGTGAATAATATGAATATAAAAATAACAAAAGTATTAAATATTGTTACCACAAATTATACCTTACTTTACGTGCAGTACTTATTGGTTAAAAAATAATCTTTTTATAGATTTTGTTAAAAATTCGTCCCTTTACATTCTCATCATTTATGATTGAGAAAGTATTAGAATTGTCGGAAATTTGACATCACACTTTTCCAACGGATCTCCACGTTTTGAGACCTCCTGAATCCAAAAATCAGGTTTTCACGATGGCATCTGTCTGTCCGTCCGTCCGCCCGTAAACACGATAACTCTCGAAAAAATGAACGAATCAAATCCATCTTTGGCACACTTTTTCTAGGTCCTAAAAGAAAGGACGAGTTCGTTAACCAGCCATTTTTGATAAAAATTCAAAAAGTCAGCGCATTTTGAAAATTTTTTAGACCACTTTTTTCTGAATTTGAAAATTCTGTGTACGGATATTTATAGTATTGAAAAGAACAAACAATTTATTCTAATGACTTTTTTCGATAAAAAGAAAATTCTCAGAGTTGTAGCGTTTTCAAATGTTTTTAATCAACCGAAAATCCAAATTTGAAGCCAAAAAACGCACGATATAAAAAAAAGTCAATAGAAGAAAAAGATTTTTTTTTGAAATCCCTACAAGATTATCATAACCAATTTTTGGATTTTCTTCAAAAATAGAAAATTCAAATTTTGACTGCACAAAAAATAATGGAAAATAAAAAATTCCATTTTGTGGACAAACTATGTAGGATACAAAAAAAGATGAATTAACAAAAATGGTTATTCCAAAAAAGATCTACAATTTCTTTAAGAATCACTTCTTGATAGGACGCGATTTAGGACAATAAAAAAATTTTTATCGCTGAGAGATTCTGCTAAATAATGTATAGAACCTGCTTGATTTTAAATTAATTCTATCTTATTCTAAATACTTTTTATAATGTTGTTCTTGAATTGAAAATTAATTTAGTATAAAACAATTTACATCTGTGTAAGGTTTCTTACAATTTATAATAATAAATTTCGTACCTAGAGATTATCTGAAAAATAACAAAAAAGGAATAAAGTAATAAAAAATTTAATATAATTACCTATACGTCACTGAAAAAAATGTGCAAACAACTTTTTTCGGTTGAAAATGATTTCATTAAATAAAACATTGGATGCAAAACTTTTTCGACTACATTGGTATTGTTTTCTAATTAATTGTACTTCTTTAAAATAAAATAATGTTTTAAATTACTGCAAGATTTATCAATAATTCTTAATAAAATTAAACAAAATTTAAATTTAAAAATAAGTAATTTCCATTTTTTATTAGTTCACAACTAAGATATTAATCAAAAAATAATGCTTCCAATTGTAAAATTGCGTACCTACAAGATATTGAGTACTTTTCACAGATTTAATAAAACTCTCGGATGAAGGCCACCATTGTGTGCCGAAACGTTTGAAACAACTTAATAAGTTTTAATTCACCTGACCCTACATCCAAAAACTTACATCAACAATTTCTTCAAAATTCTGTTATTTATTTTAAAAAATTTCTTTAATAGAAAATTAATCTTTGTGATTTAAAATTCATCTTTTTTTTTATCAAACTTCTGTTTGATTCTGCTATATAACGTGTAGAATCTGCCTGATTTTAAGTGAATTCTATCTTATTTTAAATGCGTTTTAAATTATTGTACTTGGATTAAAAATTGATTTAGTTGAAAATTTTATTATTTGTTAAAAAAGATTTTTTAAAATAGAAAATTAATCTTTGTGATTGAAAATTCATCTTTTTCGATAAAACTTTTACTATTTGGTGTCAAATTCGCCTGTTTTGGTTAAAATTTTAAATAACCTGTATAAAACGTCATTTTTTATTGAATATTAACTTTTATATACTAAAACTGAATTATTCTATTTTTGTTTAAAATTTGATATTTTTTATTGAAACTTAATCTTTTTTATTTAAAAATGTAATTATTTGTTTGAAAATTCCCGTAGTTTGTTGAAAATTTGTATTTTTTGTTAGAAATATAAATCTTCTCATTTGAAAATTCATCTTTTGATTGAGAATTCAACTATTTTCTTGTAAGTTCCTTTTTAGTTGGTCAAAAGTTCATTTCTCGCCGACCATTGGATGATAATGAAAGGGCCCGTACATCCCTACAGTATGTATCTGTTGCTGGAGGTTTTCAAAATTGTGTTTTCATGAAATAAAGATTGAGTATTATTTAGCAAAATTATCGGCAGATAGGAAGACCCGATACACCCATAAACCTGAACATAATTCATTCAATCCCACATTTCTCAAACCATATATTGTTTAAAAGCACATAAAACATTGGAAGCCTATATATTTTATGCAGCTGTTTTGTGTTGTAGGTAAACTGCAAGGAGTTTAATGGTTCTTTTCTGATATTGAGTAAAGTTAGTGTAATATTGGTGTATTTTAAATACGTTAAAGTCGCATAAATTGTATAATTTTACGACCAGCAGTTCGTTCTTGTATTCTAAAATCAATTCCTAACCTCAAAATCTAAAAAAGTTGTAATCGCATTTTAAACCAGCAATGGACTTTGATAACAAAAATCATAACGAATTCCATGCTTCATAGGAATATTACTTTATGCTGATGTTTATATTAATAAAAAAATAATATCTTAAAGATTAACTTGTAATTAAAAATATACTAACCCTACCGACAGAAATCTCAGAGTATATGCTAAAGTTTTTCAAGGCTCTGAGAAGCTCTGAGAAATTCTCCGCAGGCACTCAGGTAGATATATTTAATGGTCCAGATAGCTCGTTTAAATGATTCGGTTATTATTCCCAACAGTGATCCAGAAATACTTGCGTATGCTTGAACTGTGCGGTGCTCATTGGCTCTAGTTCGCGTACGTATTTAAAAAGCAAGTACAGACGCGCACCGTAGCCAATGAAAGTCACTCAAATCCAAGCAAGCGCAGATCAAGGCAGCTACGTTGGGATCATTTACTTCAAGAAAACACGTGTAACGTTCCATTAACTCCACGGATGCCTCTCTCGCACGCGTGTAGCTATCAAAGAACGAGCAATCGTGACAATTTTTTCAATATTTTCCAACACTGTCTAACCCACTGACACCTCGTGTCTCACGCATATAGCAATGAAAATCGAGTATTATGACAATCGAAATCGACAATATCGTTTAGAGATTTTATATTAAGGATACGTTCAATTTATAACTACAAAAACAGATGTTTATATCATTTCATTATTTTATCAATTTAAATGTAATTTATAATGTTCTTAAATTCCGATATTTTATTCAAATTTAAACACGACATTTGGGCGAAAGGCGATCAGCGCAGCAGTTTCGGATTTTCCCCGCTGAGTCAAATTTGGACTATAATCATAATAATGGTGTCATGCACGTGGATAAAGCGCAAACAATTCCGCAGCGTATTTAGCAAACCAATTTAAATTCCTGAGTAAAGTAAAACCGGTGATATGCTGAATGAGTGAGAAATTTAAACGAAAAGATGTTGAGGTCAGAAGTGTCCACGTTTTGAAAATTACTATTTTTTCATAGTTACTATAGATTTAACTGAAACCTGTTGGATTTTAATTAAATTTGCTGATTGAAAATACACGATAGTAGTATTCTTACCTTAAAATGATGTCTGTATATTGATAAATGCGTGGCTAATAATAGCTATCTTGAATAAATTGGAAACATAGTAATTGTCCACAATATTTAAAAAGCAAATCAGTAATATCTTTGCAAAAAGTCTTTAAAAATAGTTTGAACTTTATTTGGACGCAGTTTTTGGCTTCGTTCAATGAGTATACGGTTTAGTGACTAATCCTGGTGCTTTCAACATCAGTAATGTATAACCTTGTGTGGAAAAATATTAAAATTTTCTCATTGGGCTATATTAATTCAGTTGGCATTGAAGTGAAAGAGTGAGAAAAAGATGCATTTTTTTGAAAACAGGACGGTGGGTGGCAACTAACTTATTATAGCCTGCCCCGTTTTTGTTTGTTCACGCCTGACCCCGCGCAGCACCTGTTACACCCACATGCGGCGCGGCGTCCATTCTCGGAAGGGCTATACAAGGGAGGGCTATTGAAGAGTTTCACTGTATTTGTTACCATATAGAACGTTTTACTATGTATTGCTGTCGAAATTAAAACTGACCATTGCTTTTATAAATTTAAAGTTTTTTTTTACTTAAAATTACAGAAAATTCCCGGTCTTTTCCCGGTTTCCGGGTTCAGTGTCCACTTTGAAACCAAGCATTTCGTTAAATCTACCAAACAATGATTGCACTGCTTCCTCGGATCACTTTTATATCTCTTCATCTATCACGATGTAAAATTTAGATAAAAATTTCTTGCAGTCATTTAAGCTGAAAGTGTTTCAGATATAACTTTACTTCAAGTAGGGCTTGGAAACTTTTGTTGAGCGTTCGCCTTTTGAGGTTGCTTGTGGCTGCTGTAGATTTACATATCCAAAAGGATGTAGCGGAAGTTGCGAGAATCATATAAGAGAGAGTTTACGATGTACACACGCCCTTAGGAAGTGGAATGAAACGAGAATACTATGATAGATAGGGGAAACGAAATACTATAGTGGAATCAAAAATATGAGACTGGAATAAAATTCATGACGGTTTCCAACCAGTTTCCAACGTAGACGCCACCAAGGCTCGCGATTGAGATGCAAATCTGTGAGAGACATTTGAGACCAGAGTCATGGGGTGCTTATTCTAATTTGACGACATTGTTACATCATTGCCTCCTATAAGTTTCTCCTGTTCTGTGTCATACATTGGTGATTTTGTATTATACATTTGCACTCGCTACTTTTAAGCCAAACACGTACTTTTTTTTAATTAGGGCGAGTTTTGTTTTTAAAGACGGTGGGGTGGTTTCTAAATTTTTGTTTCAGCTTTTCTGATATTTCGAAATATCCATTCAAAACGCTTTTATGTCCTCTAACGATCTAGAAATACACTGGAAATCCCATTTAAGTGCGGTTTCATGTCTGATCGCTACGGTGCTGTTTGTCACGCATGACTGAGCACCGCCTCTCCCTTCGGTCCCATAGCCATAGCATCTGCAAAATGCCGAGGACTACAATTTCTAGGAACGACTTAAATGGGAGTTACTTGAACGGGATTCCGAGTGGAGCTCTTTATAACATTTGAAAATGCTATGTATTTTTTCGCGTTTTCGAGACTCATCGATTGATTTATTTAACAACCTTTCATGACCTGCCATGACCTAAAAATACTGTTTTTTAATTTCTGAACAAATTATTTACTTTGCTTAAAACAGTGATCACAGTTTGTCACCTATTCACCTTTTTGAAATTTGTCATCTGTTTCACCTACTTTGTAAATTTGTCATCTTTTTATCTATTTTGGAAATGTCGCCGTTTTTCAACTGACACTGTATCATTTTATTTACAATTTGATTTTATAAAACCTTGTGAGACAGTATTCATTTTAATTCTGTTGGCGGTTCATGCTCGTGTTTATCAAATAGAGTTGTCGACCTTTAAATTATATGATGTTATATAAACTAATGCAGGTACTTAAATTTTTCATCTTATATCCGATCTAACTTTAAGTTTATTTTTGGACGTCGCTGAAAATTATGTAAAAAAACTTTGAAGTAAACAAAATGATGGCAATTTTTCTTAAAAAATTGAAAGATAATTTCTTTGAAACCCCTGACAGTTTTCTATTCTCAATTTTGTACTTTTGGGATTTAAAAATAAGTCTCTTAACACTTTCTTCAACACGTTATGTACCAAATTTTTACTCAAATATGAACAAAATAGGTTGAAATAGTATCTTTTAAATAATATGTTTTACGATGTTATTAAAAAAAAACATTAACTTACATTTTTCCCTGACAGACTATTTTTGAAGATAATTAGAAACAGTTTTTTGCTTATACTGTTTTTTTCTTAAATTATTTTTCTTCATTATTTTTTTAAAAAAATATCTTATCAACTACATCTTATAGTCCATCAGACTTCATCAAATTGTATTATTTTGAAGAAAAAGAAAACAATGTTGTCCTGTTGTTCACATTTGAGTATAAAATTGGTTAAAAACGGAATTTCCACCTAATGCAAAACAAAATCCAAAAGTTCTTTTTTTTATCGATCCAATAAAGTACGTGTCGTTTAATTTCCTTCGAATTGATTAAATTAATTAGCGTATACGACTTTTTTGATTTGGGGATATATAGCAGTACAGTATTGTATATAATTGTTCGCGTCTTCGAGATGCGTCCATTGACCTATTGGAAAGCCTTTGATGCTCTTTTACGATCAATTAGTAGCAACGTATAAATTTTAAAAAATGTTTTATTTTTTAAAATGAAGATTTGATTTAAATTTTAAATGTAACACTAGCGTACGTTAAAAAGTTGTTCTTTATAACATAATAGATCAATTGACTTGCTGATGGTTTCTCTGATTTTTTTAATATAAGATTTTTATCAAGACAGAAACATAAGATTGAAAAAGATTGAAAGTGTCTATTTTTTTCCTTTTGTGAGAACAAAAACCTTTTCCTATAGAAAAACAAGTTTATTTAGCTGCTTTAATAATTTTACAAATATCGTTGGTACGTTTCTAACAATCTTTATAGCTAGATCAAGGATAACTATCGCGTATTTAGCTATACATTTTTCCGTATAATTTAAAGGAATTTATTCTTCGTAAGATAATGATTGAACAAACATTTTGCATCTCATTTGATTTTAGTATACCTATTTAAAGGATATTATTTTAAAGACGAGATTAAACAATCTTTTTTATGGCTCATGATCTTTGTAGAATATATTTTTTACTATTTTTTTCCTGTTACATCGACTGATGAATTAGTACTTTTTCTTTTGCTTTTTACCCCAAAATGTGTCATTTTTACATAATTTCGTGTAAACAATTCTTCAAACATTCGCAATTTTAGACATAAAATACTAACTTAACATCACAACAACTTGTTTAACATCGTGAATACTCTTTTTAAAAACGCGAGCATAGGTGAAAATTCAACCTAAAATCTCTACTTTTTTTCAAGGTCCACCATTTAATAGTATATTATGCACCTAGAGGGAGAAGAGGGACTTTTTCGACGAGTGTATGTTTTCAGTACGAGTTGTGGGCGAGCGTCGAAAAAGTCAAGCATTTTGATCTCAGATCAGTTTTTCTTATATTTTAGAAGTAAACTGGTATTTAGAAAAATTAATCAATGTTAATAACTTCTTTCCTATTAATCTGCGCCATAAAACCTTTCAGGACTTTGAACGGGGATGCAAAATGAACCCGTAGGGCCAAGTATGAGCACGAACATTCGTGGGTGGCCTTTTCGGAAGTATGCCCCATTTTTTAATAAAAAAATCCTTTTACTATCACAATATATAATGTTTGCTTTAGAAAAATATGGCTACAGAAATATCTAAAAATCAAACTATTTCTTAGAAAATTTGATTGGAAACCAGGAATTTTCTTATGAACTCGTAGAAACTTTTTCACGTCTTTTATACCTTCGTTTTCACTTATGTGGATTGTGATACAAACTTTTGAAAAAATCTCATATTTGTTATCAAGGCTGTACAAATTAGGATAAAATTACCATAAATTATTAGGAAATTAATTCTAAGTTCATACAAATGACTTTTAGTGGCAACGATTTGATTATTTCTTAAATCAAGTATTTTTTTGTTGCAGTTGATTTTGCGAGTACGTGAATGGGTTTACGTTTCCGAGGCTAGGAGGCCATTTTATTGATTTTTGCAGCAAAAAGTACAACCACACAGCCCGTAACCGATGAGTGTAAGTGTGATTGATTAATTAAAGAATATATAAAATGATCTTGGAAATCATAAAAAAATTAAGTTATTAAAAAGAAACTGCCCGAAGAAAAATTCTGTTAATGTTCCAGTGGTCCTATGTTAAAAGAGTTGAATTCATTTATACCAAAATATTTAATGATAATATTCAATTTTATTTAAATTGAATGGTTTTGGTATGATTGTTTGTAACAAACCAGTGCTAAAAATGTGAATTCAATGACTTGACCTCTTTGGAAGAAACCTTGTTTCTCAGTTTCCTGTCAAGAAAAACACAGATAAGCAGAATTAAATTGCTTTACGTGGACGTAACAGATTATAAATTTATATAAACCAATTTAAATTTGATCTCTAGTAGTTTTCGTTTTTTTTTGTGTTTATAGGAAAATGTTTTATCAAGTTTTATGATTCTAATACCTCAATTATTTTATGCAAGAAAAAGTTGTTTAAATATAAATTTGTATTAATTTTTTCAAATAAACAATGTTTTACAGATCACCTTCATTGGCTCTGTTTTATAATTATTCTTTCGAAATAATAAATGAAATCGAATACTTTAATTTATGTTGCTGTACTTCAGAAATCTTGAGGCACGTTTGACGCCTAGGCTCATTATGACCGTCAATGTCGCATTCATGTTAAACACTATTATATCAAATTGATCCAAATTGAGTCCAATAAAATTTACCGACGCCCCGCCACGCAATTCTTTCATCTCAAATGAAATGTTGGACATAAATATATTGCAATAAAACTCGGCAAGTTCCATTTCAGTCCTTCTCATTGAATTCTGACCCATGCTGTTTTACTCACTTCTTCAAATTTACTTATTCATTATGTAGTCCGAATTTCTGTTTTTGAATTAGTGAGCATCTGTTTAATTTTCAATTTAATTAAGAAAAAAACAACAATATTTGCACGCAACGAATTAATAGGATGCTATGAACAAGATAATAACCAGTATATGGAAGTTTTAGTGTTATGAGGCACTTAAAGATTTTGTTTCTTTTCATTAACTTTTTTGTATCTGTCTTCAAATTAAAGCGAGTTTGTCGTTTCATGCAAATCACACGTGTGTTGTTCAATGGTAATGAGTTTAGTAATATGCAAGGACGTATGTAATCTTAAGAGTACATTGTACATTTAATGATAAAGTTATGTGCTTGGGAAAAAATTTGTATTTGCGTGCTACATTGCAACAATTTATGTAAAGAGTCAAGATCAATCGTACGCTCCTAAGATTCTTGAGGAAGTGTAAAAAGATTCAAAAATTTTTAAGGCACGTCAAATCAAGGAAAATTAAATTTATAACTAAAAAAGATTTTTATTTTGAATAAAAAACAGTTCATCTTATTGAAAAAGATGTTTTTTTTATGTGAAATATATTTGAATTCTTAACCAAAACATAATTATTTTCAACCAAACAGCTATATTAAAAAAAAAGGTTACATTTTTATAAAAATGAACTATTTTCTGCAAAATAGTTTCATTTTTAACGAAAGAGATCAATTTTCAACTAAAGTGAGGAATCATCTACGAAAAAAAAAATTTTAAGAAGGAAGTTCATCTGTTAACTAAGTGGTTGACTATTCCACCACAAAAGCTAAACTCCCAATGAAAAATGTAATAGTTGTTAATTAAATCAAAAAATATTTTTATTTTAAATAAAAAACATTTGAATTCAATCAAAAAAGATGAACTTTTAAGAAAAGAATTTTATTTGCATTAAAAAAATCAAACTTCAACAAAGAAGATTAATTTTTTGTAAAAAAAATACGAATTTTTATTCAACAAAATGCATAAATTTGCATAAAAATAGTTGCATTTTCAGCCCTAAAAGATTAAATTTTTAGCAAATAAAATGACATTTTAAACACCTTTTAAACAGATTTAAATTATACTTAAAATTTGGAAATTTTTTGAAATGAAAAAACTGTCTTACAGTATTCAATAGTTTCTTCGAAATTTTGAGATTAATTTTTCAAAATGAAAATTCATAAAAATCATAAAATCATTTCGTTTCAAATTTTTTAAAAATCTTTTCAACTTCCATATTATTTTCATATCTTTTAAAACGTTTAAATATATATACATATTAAACTTATTTGAACTTTTCCTTGCATTTTGTAATCTTAAAAAATTGAAAAATGTTACTTTAAAATCTATTACAATCTTTTTTGAAATGTTAAGAAATAATTTTAAATGTTGTGAAATCTATTTAAATTTTGTCATTTGATATGCGACAGTTTGTCACGTGACCCATTATTACAAGTTATTATATTCTGCGACTTTTTAACTTCAAAAATGCGTTTGTACTGCTCGAATTTTGGGAAATGGTTCAAGATATAAGGACATGTCTGTCTGGCCTATTTAAGTTTTTATTTTGTTTGAATAATGCAATTTAATTAATTATATTTTAGCTCAGGCTCTATGAAGCTCTACTCCGAGGGACATCTCAAATATAGAATTAATGAAATTTTATTATTTAAACAAAATAAAATTAAACTGGGCCAGACAATCGTGCCTTTATATATTTGGAACCGCTGCCTACAACTTTAACACTATATTTACCTTTTACAAATTATAAACAGCTAGACTATCAAGTGTCCTTATAATAAATTTTTAAAAATAAAAATCATTTCAAAAATTTTCAGCAATTTTAAGCATTGTTTTATTTTTCTGAAAGCTTTCCAAAGTCTCCAACGTCTACTTTTTTTTCGAAATCTTCCAAAGTCTATATCTGCAATCAAATATTTTAAAACCTCTAAATATATTTTGAAATAATGCGGTTTCTTATTAACTTTTTAAAATCCTGAAAAATGAAAAAAACAGCCTTTAAATCTTTCAGATTCTTCGACATGTTTTGATTGCTTTAAAACTTAAAATAATCTTTTAAAATAACACTTTAAATCATTACAAATTTTCCCATAAATCTGGTTACCTATAATTTTATTTTCGCATCTATTTAAAACTGAAAAAGTTTACAAATTATATTGTAGTAGGTATATCTTAAGAACAGAATTATTACCAACATTCAAAGATCATTTACAATCAAAATTTTCTTTTTTGTCCATAATGTTTAGAAAGATTTAAAAATAATTGTTATCATGAGAAAAATGGCTTATTTGGAAATTTTAATTTACGAAATTAATGGGGCAAAAAATTTCTGATCTTTAATAATAGATAAACGAACTGGCAACTGCCATTAAAAGTTATATTTACACCGTGTCGTAACGAATCAGGTTTTTACAACAATGTATGTGAGATGTCGTTACATCACATTTTTTACATAAGAATAATTTGAAGCATTAAAAATTTTTAAAAATTAAAAAAACAATCAACTTTTACTTCTTAAGAGTCTGTAACATTTAAATATTGGAATGTTTAAAATATTCTTCAACCAGTAGAATTTCATGCATAGTTATTACTTCTTTCCGAGTACAACAGTTCATTATAATTTAACTGAAAGAATTCTTTAACTGAAAAATTCTTCCGAGTTGTCACTTATCCTTATCATGAATATTGTATTATCTGCATTGCATAATTGTATGTTGGTCTTTTATCTGCGTAGGTTAGATTGACAGGAGGCCATATGGTGAAGCAGAGGAGGTTTATCGGTAACACAAACAATAAGATGATCAATATACGGGAACATTTATAACTCCTGAACTGCATGAGAGCAACCCGTGGTATGTAACCGAAAGGATTTGAAAGTCCGAAAAAATTGAAACGCTGAATGCGTGTCTACGACTCGAAGATACTGATAAGTATTCTTACAAAGTTTCGCAAGGAGATCGGTTTCTAACTGGATCATTGCAGGATAGCAGTTCGCGGTTCATTTATGCTTTTTCAGGTGCTTAGCAGGTATTCCAAAAAGTTCGCTGGCTCGATGTTGATCCAGTAGTGATTATTTGTGATCTGGGAAGTTCCCAATACCCTGGACGTGCTATTTTTTATGCAGGTGAATATAAAGTATTCAAAAAATATTATTCAATGAGCTATTCATTTCGTAAATCTTGTCCATAGTCACAATAGAATCAAAAAGTCAAAGATTCAGAATGACGAAAATTAGATTAAGATTTGCAAGATTTTGGAGATCCCAAGATTCAGCGACTCAAAAACAGTTTAAAATGTCGCCGAAGATCTCGAAAATCTTCAAAAATCTACGAGAATCTCACTGATATATTTGATCAAATCAATGGGTCACAATAAAGGATCTGGAATCCTAAGTCGATAATTTCTATTTTTAAAGATTTTCAACCAGCTTTCAATTTTCTACACTTTGTAAAAGATAAATGATTGAAAATGAGTTTTGGTATGGTATTTAAATTTAAAATTTAAAAATGAGTGTATCTGAAATTAAATGATTTAGGAAAGTCCGTACATTTTTAAATCGTATGAGCTGTGGTTGAGCAAATTTAAACATATTCTAGTTTGGAATTGTAGTTTAAATTATGTAAGAATTTTGTAATCCCCGTTTTATTTTAGACTGGTTGATCATTTTGTTCAGTTTAATAACTGATGAATGGGGCATTCCTTTTGAAAAGGAAGGGTAGTCAAAAGGTTTTCTCTCTCTCAAAATTTGCTATTTCTTGGAAAATATTGATAATTGAAAATTAGAGTTTTTAAAATTTGTGCCATACTTTACATATTTTTATCTCTGCTTATCATTGTTCAGACGCAGAAAGTGTTAAATTACAGAAAATAACTAAATAGAAATATCAGTATCCATATTGTTTATTTAAGCAACAATTTAAAATTTTTGTTCTTTGACACTAAGAACAACGCGAAATAAAAAAAGACTAATTTTTTTTAAATGCTCATGGCTGTTATTGTTTATTTTACTGGCTTTCACATTTTATGGAATAGACCAAAAATTATTTCTCACTGGACATTTTTTCAGTTACTTTATTTTCCGGTAAAAAGTGGTAATCGTTTAAATAAATTTAATAAACAAATGCACAATCCATCGGTTTTTAAACATATATACTTTTCTGAACTATATTAAATAGCAGTATTTTTTACAATAACCGTCTGTGTGGTTAATTTACCAGCAGGTAAACATTTTTTCGTTTAAATTATTCAATTAACAAATTAATGTTTTTGCTACTTTTTAACGTATAAACATAGCTTTTTTAAACTAAAGCTGAAAAAAGTATATATGCTCAAAAATGACTGAATTTTGTATTTGTTCATTACATCTCTTTAAACCATTAATAATTTTCACCGAAAAATGAATTGATGCCGAAAATGGTTACCAAACAGTAATTCTTAGTGCCTTGCATAAAAAATCTAAATCCTATCTTTTCAATAGCAGCTTAAAGTTGACCTGTTTGTTAAATTTGATAATAATTTAAAACAATGGTTAACATATAATAAATTGTAATGAAATATTACTTTCACATAAATTGTGACGAAAATTGTATGGAATAAAATATCTGAGTCTTGTTAATCCTTAAGAAAGCATTTTTGTTAGTTAATTTCTTTATAATAAGTAAAAGTTTTTTATATTTGCTTAATAATATAAGCGAGCTTTTCTAGAAATAGTTTGCACTGATTTTACCATTTTTTTAGCATTAAAAAATAAGTCATTATTAATTAAATAAGCAACATAAACTTTGATATTTCGATTAATTTTTTAAATTGTATTTACTTTCAATGCTTTCTGCATACAGTTGCATAAAAGTATTTTTCTCGTCTGATCAAAACCAACAGAGATAAAAATAATAAAAATAGGACACAGTTTTCAATCAGCAATATCTACAAAAATATTGAAAATTTTGCAAAACCCTACAACCAAATATTTGGTACCCGAAGCAATATGCAATATCAAAAAATAAATGAAATTCATGACCCACCCTTTCCCTTTTAAATTAAATGCCACGAATACTTGTAAATATTCACCAAAGTATATAATATTTTTTTTTCGTGTCTCGTAATTCCTTTTTTTAATTTAATAATTTAAGATTTAAGAATAGAATAAACTAGACTTCATTTAAATTTATATTCTATGAGAATGGCTATCTGAATCAAATACTTGAATGATTTCAATAATCTGCTGTATGCTGCAAAGTAGTAAAATGATTAAAATTCTTTTTTCTTTAG
The DNA here is from genome assembly GCF_010883055.1 of Belonocnema kinseyi. Lineage (NCBI taxonomy): Eukaryota > Metazoa > Arthropoda > Insecta > Hymenoptera > Cynipidae > Belonocnema > Belonocnema kinseyi. Next base: position 75,418,210 of record NC_046663.1, read on the forward strand.
AGAAAATGCAAAATAAAAATAAAAATCAATTACTGATTTGATGGCGATGACAAGTTTAGAGACTTATAGAAAATTTACAACTGTGCTCAACTGTGCCGAAAAGTTATGCTAATTACTTCGAAACGAATAAAAACAGTTCTTTCCTAACTCAGAAGATTTGGAAAATGGAAAAGTTAAGATTTGTTCATCACCATTTAAAAAGTATAAAAATCGCTTTATTTTCACGAACAAAATCTTTAAACGTTGCATGTTTGCATTTAAAATCATTTAAAATGTATTTAATAATTAAAAAAATAGAATTTACTGGAAGGTCAATATATAAATATTAAATATTATACAATTTTAAAGAGAGCACACCTTGACAGGACAATAATATGTACATTTCTACACTCTTATTTTGACATTTTCCAACTTAGCACTAATCCAGCAGATTTTTCTTGAAAATCAATATAAGTAAACACTGAAACCACAGTGAAAGTTGTTTCGCAGCAAATGATCTTGGCTCACTTGAGAACATAATGTAAAGATGATTATCACGCGTACTCTCTAATTTTAACAAACTTGCATTTTTCAGGTTTTAGGTATACAAATGCTATAAATATATTGTGAGGCTCAAAGAAATTTAGCGAAAAGTAAGGAATAAGGAAAAACCAAAGGATTGCAAGTGATATTTTTTCCATGTTTATTTTCTTTATCCGTGATATATATTGAAGCAGATTTTATTATTATTGACGTATAATTGGAGAAGTTACAAATTATAGTGGATACGCTTTGAGCGCTAAATTAAATCAAATCTTTCTTCTTTCGACTTTTGTGCCGTCAAGGCAGAGTTTCTTCAATATGGTGAGTACAGTTTTTAAATATTCAATATTTTCCTTGAAAATTGATTTCTAATGTAGCTTATGAATAGAAAGAGTAATTTTCTCATTAAGTTTGTGAGGTTACTCACAAAAGTTTAAGGTAACGATTCGACCTTGATAGTGAACTTCACATTGACCATGTGAGATTGATAAATAATGTATAAATATTTAGGTCTATTAATATCCTAATTGCATTTCTAATACAATACTTGCTCTAAAGTATGTCGACCTGATTTAACTATAGGGATTATCTGACACTACTTAGGGGCCGCTCAAAAACTACTTAAACAATTTTGGACCGTATCCCCCCCTCCCCCACCCAAGGAACGAAGCCGTTAACCGTGTGATGATCGGGTGATTTTCCAGGCAAATAGGAGAATACTGGATAAATAAATTCTTTTGTATTAAATTATATGTAGACACTATATTGAAATTGAAATTTTTGCAGAATAGTAAAATTTTCAATCCGAAATGATGAATTTTTTGTAAATAATTGAATTTTCAACAAAAAAGACCATTTTTAACCAACAAAGGTGAATTTTCTACCTTAAAATATGAATTTCCATCCAAAAGGACGAATCTGCAACAAAACATTTTAATTTTCAACCTACAGTGATGAATTTCTAATGAAATTCATGAAAATTAAAGCGAATAGTTAAGTTTTTAATCTTAAAAGAATTGAATTCAACGAAGATAGGTGACATTTTGAGAAAGTGGTTGAACCATAAATCAAATTGATGAATTCCCAACCAGCAAGATTATTTGTCTACCTAAAAAGACGAATTTTCTATTAAAATTTTAACATTTCAAATTATACACGATAAAGTTTCCTTTACAAAACGAATAGTTAAATTTTCAGATAAAAAAGTTAATTCGCAACAACAAAAAAGAGTTTCAAATAAATATTTATATTGTCAACTAAAAACGTGAATCTTGAAAAAAATGAGTTTTTAGCAAAGTTGTTTGAACTTTCAACCAATTAGTTGAATTTTCAACCAAAAATGGATTTTCAACGAAAAATTAATTCTCAACCAAACAGGTTTATTTTTTAGTAAATTGTTAATTTTTGAAGTGAAAATGACAAGTTTTCTGCAAACCAGTTGAATTTTCTACCACGAACTATGAATTTTCAACAAAAATGTTGATTTTCAACCAAATAGTCGAATAAAAAAAGAAAGATGAATACTTAACCAAAAAAGTTAATTTTAAAAAATGTAATTCAACTATAAACCAATTAGTTAACTTTATATCCAAAAAATATAAATCCTCACCGAAACATGTTCAACATTCAACCAAAAAGGTTTTTCTAAACAAGAATAACATTTAACTCCCAAAAGGACGATTTTCCAACAAAATACATGAATTTTCATCCAAAAATGTAATTGTTAAATTTTCAGGTAAAAAAATAAATTTCCACCAAAAATGATACGATTTTTAAACAAAAACAAACATGACGTTTTATCACAGAAGTACAACTTTTAACCCTGTAGTTGATTCTTTGATGAAAAATATGAGTATTTAACAAATCAGGTGCATTTTCAAGAAAAGAATTCAATTTATTGCAGACAGTAGACTTTTTATTTAAGCGATATGATTTGCGATCTAAAAACCTAATAGGCTTTTTACCAAAAAAATAAAGTAAAATAACTTCATCAAGAAAAGTTGCATTTTCTTACTTGGTTCTATTAATTAAGCTCGCATCTGAGCGAAAAATACTAAAAAAGGGTAAAGTATCTTGAAAATAGCGGGAAAAAAAATTCTTTGAAAAACGGAAAAAGAGGGATACAGGAGTGACAGTGTGGAGCCTGAAGTATGATAGTGATTTTATAACTTACTAAGTTATGATTGAACTGCACTGTTGCAGTGTCGTCTTGCACAAAAATTAGAAACTTTGTTAAAATATAGTGATATAATGTTTGGAAACGTATTAAACTTAATCTAAGTTGGTCAAGTCTCTTCCACTGCCCCCCCCCTGTTATTTATTGTAGTTTTTGGCGTGACCCTCAAATTGTTAACTTAGTTTACGGACTATCCCTTAATGAAGTGGCAAATTTGGGTTAAAACTATAGTTGCATTCTTTATATGAGTAAAGCATGAAAAAATGAAATTTACGATTATGAGAAAGTAATAAGGAATTGATTTTTGCAACAGCAATTGCAATAGTGGCATTTACAAAATTTAAAATATTGCAAACCACATGATGTTCACGCACAATACGCAATATGTATTGCTTGTAGTAATCGTGCAATGTACAATTTGGGTATTCAATTACTGTAATTTTTGTCCGTAAAGATTGCTTGGAAATATATTGATTCTATACTGATTTACCATTCTTTGTTACTCTTACTGCATATTCCAGGGTGCTTTATTGGAAATCGTTAGATTCTTCTTGTTTCTCAAATAATAAAAATGCAATAATTTAATGGAAATGTGAGCTGAGGATAACTGAGTTTTTATCTAGATGGGGAGAGGGTTTGCTTTTTTTGATTAAAGTTGAGTTAGCTACCTGATAAATTTTTGAATTTAAATAAGGGTTCGGCTCCACTTAAGAAATAAATTTTCAAATCGCTCGCAGTGGAAAAGTTTTAGTGCACTCTGCAAAAAACTATCAAGGGAATGGAGTGTGAAACTCGAGCTGAAACTATTAATAAACAGATGATTGAAGATAATTAAAGAAGTTTCTATAACGTAACTGTTAAGCTTTAGTTTCTAGTTCCCAAGGAATCTCACATCGTTATGTAAGAGTTGCGAATGTCCATCAGATAAATTGTATTTTGCGTGCTAGTATTTTTTCCGCTTTTTACTGAGTTTTGAAAAAGGCAGCGTTCAATTGAAATGCCGTCTTGCGCGGGTTTGTTGGCATTCGCCGATCGACCGGAAATTTCCACTGACTGGAGACGACGGCGCATGTAGAGAAGCGATTCTCCAAAACGACGCAAGAGACAATAATTTGTCAACGAGTGAACAAACAATTATTGTCTCCTTTGCTCTTAGACGCTAAAAAAAACTTTAAATTTAATAATACATAATATTCGTTTGTCTGAAAGATAACAAGTAAGAGTTAACTGAAGAATTCAAGTAATACCTGCCCCTTTGCTTAGGTGCCTTACACCGAAAACTAATCCGATGTAAGTAATTTCGGAATAAAAATTAAATGTGTGAATTGAAATGAAATCAATTTATTCAGTAAAAAATTGAACAGAGTGACGTGCTCTAGTTAGAGGATCGAGCAAGATCATTGACCCTTCCATTACATGAGGTTCCTTAAGTATCCCGTCGTTGTTTACAGGGAGGTTTTGGTTTCGACACGATTTCGTAGATCTATAACAGTTAATCATTAACTCTTCGAGATACATACGACACTTGAAAGCGCATGCCGAAAGAAGTGTTCAGATCTGGCCGATCGTAAATGTATAAAGTTTCTTATCTCGTAGAAAATTCTATTTGTCGGCCAAGGCGACTTGAGAAAAAACAGGGTATAAGATTTCAATGCCTTTTCCGACACAAACACTCGCTGAAATAATTCGTTAAAATATGATATACTAACAAAGTAGGAATAATTACTTTCAAAAATACACGTGCACATGTTCAATACCGACCATCTTATTTTGCGGTGTGATGTATAATTATATGGATAACGTGATCTTGTAGTAATTACAGTATAATAATAATAATAATACTAATAATAAGAAAAGATCTTCATTCTGAACTCAATCTACGTAAAATTTAATTCACAAAGTAAGATGAATGATATGGACATAAAAGGCAGAGGTTCAGCGCAAACTGCTTTCCAACCTATCCCTTCAATTTATCCAATAATCGAAAGTATATACCAGGTGTATACATATGAAACCGGTATTTTTTCAAGAAAAAAAACACATTTATTTCAAGAGAATGATAACAAATATTTTATTCAAAGTATGCG
>NC_046663.1:75423094-75443327 GCF_010883055.1 Belonocnema kinseyi
GAAGAAGCTCTGCGCGCGATGGGTGCCGCGTTTGCTCACAGTGGACCAAAAACGAATTCGTGTGACAACTTCCCATCAGAATTTGGCATTATTTTCGCGTAATGTCGCGCCTGTTCATTCATGTTTAGTTGCACAAGCAAAATTGCATGAAATCGGCTTCGAAATGGTTTCTCAGCCACCGTATTCACCAGATCTGGCCCCCAGCGACTATTACTTGTTCCCTAACCTGAAGAGATGGCTCACTGGTAAGCATTTTTACTCAAATGAGGAGCTCATACACGGAGAAAAATGTATGGTCAAAGTTATATGGTCAAAATTTAGAGAGCCAGTAAGTCATTCTACATGGTCGAAAGGTCCTTTCAAATTTTTTTCGACATGGTTAAAAAGACTCTTATTATATCGTCAGTCTGACTTTTAGAAGAACATCATACTCACTATCAGGAATAACTAAGGTATTCTTTTTGGTATGGTCAATACGTACATATTGCTTTCACTCCTTTCGACCATCCACGAAGTAGCAGATAAGCCATTGCGTATGGTCAATTGCTTGATTTTTGCGCGTCAATCATGCGCATGAAAATTTAAAAGGCATCGCTAGTTGGCTCCAATTAGCATAACGGGCTCGTAGACCGCGTGGCGATATCTATTTAAAAAGAAAGTTTTTCCAAACGATTCCGGTGTAAAGTGAGTGAAATTATTGAGGATACATTGAAAATATCTCATTCTGTAAGTACCTGTTTTAAGTACGTAATTGTAATCTTAATATTATCCTTAAGTAATGTGAGATTTAAGACATTTCATTCAAGTTTTTTTTAGGTTAATGTAAGTTTAAAATAAATTTGAATGATTTCAATAATCACTGTTAATTCTAGCATTAATCGATTTAGGATAAACTGGAATTGGATTCATTAATTTAAGATTAATCTTTATTTTTCAGTTCAGACATCAATTCCTGAGATTTGTGGAAAGACAGATGGCAGGGGCAGAGTCAATGCACTTTTCTTCCTACATCCAATTGATGAAGAGCTGGAACTGTAGTGAAAATTCGTAGAAAAAGCTTTAACATTAAATTCATAAATAATTATTTCTTATTAATTACATTTTTAAAGATTTTTATACGCATTAGTAATTTTAAAATTTAAGATTATTATCGGAATGCCTACTCTAAATCAATCGATAAAGGACTTTCCACTATTTATTTAGTAACACCTCCTGCCAGTTCAGATATAGAAAATAAAAAAAATTGTTAGATATAATTTAAAAATATGTATTTGACTATCATAAATAGTCTTTTTCACCATCTCAGATTTTTGAATCGACCCTTTGTGATAACCGAATTTTCCTTTCTTGAAAATCTATATTGACACTTCGAAATAATAAAGTCGACCCTTTAAAAATGATGGAATCGCCCATACGAAATGACTACGTCAAAATTCTGAGATAATCGAATCGACCATCAAATACGACACAGTCGAATGTCTGAGAAAATCAGATCGACCATCTGAGATTTCCGAACCGACCTTTCACAATGATCCGGTCAGCCAGCTTCAGATGACCGAGTAGATGATCTGAGACAATCGAGACGTCTTTCTGAGTTTGTCGATTTGGACGTCTTCTTTTTATTTTCTAGAGATAGCCGCTTTAGCCATATTCAAGAGTTGCCCTTTAGTCGACCCTGCAATATGATCTGTCTGCACATTTATATGGACAAACAGACCTTCCATTTTTCTCCGTGTAGCTAAAACTGAGGCGTATTTTGGAGACCTTCCGATCGAGTACTTTTCGGACGGTATCAAAAAGTTAGAAAATCATTGGACTCGCTGTATTGACCTAAAAGGAGAGTATGTTGAAAAATAAAACCAACTTTGGCCAAAAAAACGTCTCCGTGTTTCATTTTTCAGGGACATATCAGACTGCCTAGTAGTTTTGGTTCTCAGCTACAATGACTAAATTCACAGTATCTATTTTGGGTACCCAGCTATATATTAAGTTCTAAAATTAACTTTTCCACCCATAGATATTCTTCTTTTTGCATAGGTAGAACCTGTTTTAAGATTCATCAGACCTGATTCACTGGCTTGTTTTACGAGATTCAATAAAAAATATTTTACGAACAAAGAGGAATTATAAATTAAATTTGAGAGTTTTAAATAATTTTTTTTGTGGCAACGAGCAAAAATATGCATAAATGCGATAAAATTGTTCAATTTCTGAAATATTTATACAATTTTAAAATTGTATCTTAGGTATCTTTTTTTACTATTATCAACTTATGTATGCATGTTCAATTTTAAACATTTTTGAACAAATATTTTTCAGCTTGAAAGCTGTTAGGTAGACAATGCAATATCGTAAATTGTACGATATCTTAGTCTATCTTATAGTCTTACGAAATTCCTTTGAATCCCTCGAAATCTTGGAAATCGTCCAAGATTTCGAGGGATTCAAAGAATTTTCGTAAGACTTAAGGGTTTTATGGAGTTTAAAAGGATTTTTACAAAACTTTAATGCAAAAGTATAATTTAATTTATATTTAAGGCATTTAAAATAATTTTAACTTGTTTAAACGATTTTTACGTTTCACAATTATTTCAAGGGATTTAAACAGATTTCAACGAATCTCTGGATAACTTGAGGAAATAAATTAAACTTACTTTCAAGGAGTTTCTACGGATTTTAATAATTTTATGTGGTGAAGGGGTTTTATATATGACCTCCAAGTATTTAAACGATTGTAGGGAATTTCAAAAATATCAAGAGACTTTAACGGATTTATCTAAAACTTGAGGGAGCAAATGTAAATAATTATATTTTGAAGGGAATAGTAAATTATTTAGGATCCATTCTTTTGTCCTGATAGTGCCTCAAAATTTCACATTTTAAAAGATTTTCTACGAGGGATTAACCACTGATAAATTCAGGTGAACACTTGCTTCTAAATTATTTTGAAACTGTTTGTATTCGTTTGAATTCTCTTGAAATCGCCTTAAATCTACCTCAAATTCTTTTGAATTTCTCTTGAATTAATATTTCAGCCTTTTGAATTTTATTGCATTCTTTCGAGTTCTCTTCAAGTTAAAAAAATGTTTTGATACTTGATACTTACAATATTTTTTATGATTATATTTTTGTTTTATAGAAAATCTAATTCTCAAAAAGTCAGAGAGTACACCAAAATATGAATTTATATTTTCTGGTACAATGAAAAACTTTTTAACACATCGTAGTGTTATAACATAAATTGAAACCTCACAGAAACAATGTTACTTTTTTTTTTTAACTTTCTAAGTAGCTATTGATTAATCAAGAATGGTAATTGAAAGTTCGTCAATAGATTAATCTACGCGTCTCGAAGACGTGAACAATTACATCAAATGCAGTACTTTTATATTCCTAGTGTCAAAAAAATCCTCTTAATTTAGCTATCAATGAAATGAATTATTCTTAATTTAAGAAATAGATGTGTTAAGGGCGCAAAAAATAAGACATACACTGAGAGACCTTTCGTTAGAATTAATGAAATAAATGAATTAGACTTCAGTATAATATCGTTCTAAAATAGAGAAAACCGAGGTTTTATTACATTTATTCTTAACTCAGTACCGAAGTTTAAAATGATCATACGAGTATTTAAAACACAAAGACGACTAAGTGGTATTTTAAATACGAAATATTATGAATCTCCATTTCAAGAATTGACATGATCAAAAAATTATATTCTTTTAGTGAGTTTTCGAATAATAATTTGAATAAAAGAATAGTGAATATCGTAATGTCGAAAAAAGTATTTTAGAAATTGATATTGTCAATATGTAGTTAACCGAAATCTGAGACGCAGAGCAAACTATGAAATCATTCTTCTTAATTTTTCGTATAGTTTTGTTTGAGAATGCTCCTCGAATGTTTCCGCCATTTTCCGATCGAGCCAAAAGGTTATGATTCACAATATTTAAAATAAAGGTTAACTCTCTCTATTTTAAATTCATTAATTTAATATTATATTTAAAACATTAGGAATTCTTTATCAAGAAATGTATACGCTAAGGTAATAATATTTAATTCACAATTTATAAACTATTACATCTAAATACACTCAAGTTTATTATACTGAGTAACTGAGATATCAAATTAGAGAATGTTATCCATACAAGAATATTATCAGTTCCGTTAAAAAATGTATTTGATAAAACATCAATTTAATCATTCAAAATCATAATGCCCTGAGTTTTCAAGCGACGCCGCTTAGCCGAGATTTTTACCAAATATTTCATAATGTAAGTTAGCCGTGGGGTTTAGTTTTTAAGGAATGCGTTAGTGCTTCAGGTATAAGTTAGATTCGAATCTCGCCGCAGCCGTTCCGATTTTTTATAGCGATTAAGCGTGCGATTATGTTTGTAGTGAATAAATTAAGTATATAATAATAAAAATAATAATTGTACGCGTGTTTATATATTTAGTTGTATTTAATTTGTGTATTTAGTTCCTCCTTCTGAAGGCTAAATCTTTTGGTGGAGTGAGTTATTTTTCATATAGTCGTTTGAGATTCTCATATGCTTTGTATGGCAACTTCAAATGATGTTTTCACTCTTTTAAATAAATGTATGACGATCGTTTCAACTTCAATTGTTAACTTTAATATAGTGAATTTTAAATTCTCGCAAGTTCTATAAGAGTTAATGCCACATCCTTTCCATTTGTTGAAACAAAGATATTAGTTGTGATGGCTGAAAACCGCTATATTAATTTTTGATACGCAAACCCTGTTTTCCCTGTTTTGAAACGATATTATATTAAATTCTCATTCATTTTTATCATTTATTCTGACAAAAAGTCTCTCAGTGTATACATTATTATTGTATTACTAATATTAAAAAAATTGTCCTTATATGAAAAATATAAACAATATATTTTTAAATTTATAAATAGGTATTGCTATATCATAAGCGGTGATAGAAGGTTTGTCAATAGGTCATTCAGCATGTCTCGAGCACGCGAACAGACATGACCGATACAATAATGTAGTATTCCTAATATGAAAAATGTTTTTCTCGTATAAACAGAATAAACACATTTTCAATGTGTTTTATTATGGCAATATTATTGCCGTATTTTGAATATCTAAAAAGTTATTCTCATATAAACAGAATAAACTATTTTTTTGGAACTTTATAAATTGGTACTGGTGAGTCACAAAAGGTTCAACAAGAGGTCGATCGATGCGTCTCGAAGACGCGATCAAATAAACTGGTATCTTATTGCCGTATTTTAAATATAAAAAAAGTTTCTCTGATATAAACATGGTAACTTTTTTTAAATCTCTAAATTAAAAAGCTTCTTCTGAATGGCTGACCTGGCTATAAATATTCACATACCTTGATATCAGACGGAGATACAGTTCGTACAATTTTCATGATTATACCTTATAGCTCTTTTACTTTTCGAGATATGGTGAACGGAAAAAAATTACACAATCACATGCGGTTAATTTTGAAAGTTGTATTTTCGAACTCCTGTTGTCGAATTATATCGAAATATGTTTAAAAATTGAAAAATTAGATAATTAAGAAAGGTCCTTCTATGAGGAAGCAAAAAAAAACTTAGTGAAACCCGTATTGAAGTGAAATCATATTTCCAATGGTGGATTTTATAGGTCGAGTGGAGGTAGAGGGTGCGTTTACAGTCGATTGCGGCGTGAATTGCAATTGAGTAGAGCGCATTGAAGTACTAGTCGCTTGTACTGTCGAAAGGTGTAATAGAAACGAGGAAGGAAGGAGAATTTGATTGCCGAATGGATCTATGGATCTGCAGCCGAATTCGTTCACTCGTAACGTTTATGTTTGGATGGCTGACTCATTGGTTAATTTTGGCAAACGCAGAATTCCGTTTAACACGATTACCTTTCTTTACCATCGCCCTTATATTTTTCCATCAAACTGAGCACACGATGTCACATATCATGTCTGCCGTTCTACGGAGAATGGTAGTAACTGAAAAAATCACTTTTTTATTTGATTGAAATCGTCTAAATCATTTTTTTGAATAGTTCATATTGCTCAAATTAATTATTGCATTATCAGCTTGAAAGAAAGTAACTGCAAGCCCTGAAAACTATTTTTACGGGAAAAGGCAACATCTTCAAAAAATCGGGAATAACTGCATAGTCTGGGAATGTTGTAGCGCCTGAATGTGAGTACGACTGCCATGCGAAAAGGCAATCTACTACTTGCCGCATTCTTCCTTAGAAGTCGGCGAGTTGCCCTGCTTCTATTTCTATGGAAAAATGTAGCAACTACCACCAAAACCCATTATGATTCATCCTAATGCCTTTCCCGCAGAAATGCTTTGGAATTTCGGCAGCATCTGAATTTTTACATAATAATTAACAATGTTTTTAAAATTATTTCTTCAGAAATGGATAGATTTCATTAAGATTACCCAGCAATGGTTGAAAAAAACATTCAAATATCTAATAAATTAAGCGGGATAGGGAAAACCAGATTTAAATATTTTCTTTGATTTTTTCCATTCGCTGAGTTTGTATTTACTGCCTTTTTTCATCGAACGGAAATTCGAAGGCAATTCAATTTTTCCTCAAATATCTCGTTTCATTGGTACGAGTAGCAGGATGGCCCTCAGTTAGGTAAAATCTAGAAATCCGGGAGAAGGCAGGAAATTTGATTGGTCAGGGAAAGTCAGGGATTTTGAAAAAAATTTTGCAAAGGTCAGGGAATTTATGTAAGAGTCACTTTTAATAACTTTCAAGAATAATTAATTTAAAGTTATTTTAATTTTAAGCTGTAATCTCATATAATTTTGAATCATGATAATTAAGTTTTCTGGCCATTCTGATATAATATAATAACCACTAATGTATTTTTGTTGTATTACAATCTATCTCTATTTCTTTCTTATCAGTGCCTTCTTCCTGACGATTATATTTTAGTTTTAAAACTGTATTATTTGGTTGAGAATTTTAAAAACTTGTTGAAAATTTATCCTTTTTGGTATAAAATTAACTTTTGTTGAAAATGCAACTGAAATCTTGCTGGGTTAAAAATTGAACTATTTCTTTGAAAATTCACTATTTTGGTTCAAAAGTTCATCTGTGTTGTTTCTAAAAATTACTTCTTTTTTACTTCAGAATTGAACTATTTGCTTAAAAATGCAACTTTTTTGTTGAAGTTGAATCTTCTTTATAAAAAATTCAACCATTTGGTTTAAAATTGCACTATTTAGGTAAAATTTCAAATATTTTGTTGAAAATTCAAGTATTTTCTGAAAAAGTAATCTTTTTTGGTCGGATATTCATCTGTTTCGTGGAAAATGTGTTCTTCTGGATTAAAAAACAATCTTGTACGATAAAAAGCAATCTTTTTTCTTTTTGTTAAAATAAATGAATAAATTTCAAATTTTCATCTGAAATTATTTTATTCCGTTTATAAAAAATTATATGTTAAAAATGTTACAAGATTAAAATGCTGGTTTTGAGTATTAATGGTCAGGGAAAATGAAAATTTTTAGGGGAGGCCATTCATACATTTATTTTAAAAATGTTAAGAAATTCTAGCTCCCGACTAGTGTAGAAATGTGTGTGTATAAATGTAAACTGATTTGGAGAGTGGATTCTAAAATAAATTCCATTCAGTTCAAAGCATTGTTTTTTTCACACGACATCACTTTAGCTTTGTTAAAGAAGGTCAAAGGAAAGCCCGGTCATGCATGAGTTCATCTTACGCAATCTGCTCACATCACAAATATATATTCGCATGTGAAATCACCGATCAAAGCACATGAATAAAAATGTTACTTTATCTGATTTTATGTTTTTCTTTTTGGGCATAGAATTATTCAAATTAGTCCTACAAAATATATTCTCTCAAGAAGAAGAATATAATTAAATAAATATTTGTTTACTTGGGAAGTTTCGGGCTCACTTTCGGATTCAGTATATAATTAAAAATAATCATTTTCAGAAAAAGAATTTTTATCTGTTTTGAACTAAATGACTACACTGAAACAAATGGTTTAGCTGTTCCAGATAGACTTTTAGCTGGATTTCGTCTTCTAAGAAAACGTAGCTGTGTTACACACTTAGAAATTTAGGTAACATAGCTATATTTTCTTACAATAGGAAATCCAGCTAAACGTCTAGCTGGGACAGCTGCAACGTTTTTTTCAGTGTAGGCAATTCGGAAAATGGTGTTTATGCCAATTTCGTCTTTGACATTTGAAAATGTAAAATTTGATTTTTCCTGAAATAAGAAATATTAATGAAAGGAAACCGTGTTTCAGTTGAATCAAGCATGCTTGGGTGAATTAATAATAACTTTTTTTTCCACGATTCCACCAGTTATGGAGTTTGATATGAAATTTAAGTTTTGTATTTTTTATTTACTTTTTATTGTTTTTATTAAACACTTAAACGGGCATATAATATTATATAATTCACTTATAATGTGTGGATTTTCAGAATTTGGTTATTTTACATACTTAATTTGAAAAAATAGGTAATGAAAGAAATATGAATATATGGTTTTATGTGATGTTGATAAGATAAATCGCGATTTGAATCTGACATACTAACCCTGGTCTACATAGAGTGCTATGACTCGAGACATTTGATACTTAAATGAATTATAAACATTACCGACCCAACTGTAAATGTATTCGGCTTGAAAAATTATGCTTTCGAATAAACGAGTTTTTTTATTTCCTGAATGTCTAACTATCTATTTGCTGAATTTGTTTGAACGTGTCTGGTAGTGCTATTGTTGCATGTCGATTGTGTATACTTTGTACGTTAGAAATGCACAAAACCGACCATTCACTGAAAAGCAAGCTGAAAAATATCACTTCTAGTAAATCAATAAAGTTCCTTGTTCTCATGGATACGATCTTTAAATGTAAAGTGCTTAGTACTAAGTACTTTAATGTACAGCATTCCTCATTAATAGTTTAATTATCACATCAAGTGATGATCCATATAGTGTAAGGGGGGGGGGGGCTCGCCAAGCAGTGGGGCAAAGATGATTTTCCTTATAGCATGGCTATTATTTAACAATTCCAGATCTAATTTGCATAAAGTAAATCTATTTTATCAGGGAGATAGTGTTACTTACTAAAATCTTAAAAATTGAAGTTGCAAAAGAAAAATGATACAGAAAACAGTTTTTACCACGAAAGAATGGAAGTTTCGCTGACAGAAATATAAAGTTTTCAATTTTAATGACAATACTTAGAGTATAAAAATTTTTTATTTTGACAGAGAAAGCAATGTCACACAATCTAATTTATAATAATTGTACCTAATTCAAGTCCAAAATATATTAAATCTCATAAATAAAATAAGTGAGGCCTGGCCAGGGGGGCAGGCTCGACGAAAATAATATTTAAAAGTTCTTAGGTTATACACGTCTCACAAGTTTCGTCGATAATTAATCGGTAATGTAGAACAGCCACTAATCTTGTGGGCTACATGGAAGAAACTATTAAATATTATTATCATGGACATAGGAAACAAGGGACTAGGCATGCCATTGCGGGGGTGATGAAATGAGGGGGGAGGTCTGCCACCTTTTGATGTCCCGCGACAAACATGGCAGCGTCCACATGTTTATATTTTCATGCACAGTTTGTCGGCAAAAATGCTCGTGCGTATAATCAAATGGCACATCGTAAGATGGCGGCTCTCCCCACTCATGGAATTCTCCCCCCTCTCGTGGATTCAACCCCGCTTGCCCAAGTTAGGATGGCATGCCTAGTCCCGTGTTTCCTATATCCATGATTATTATCGATTCGGTCGGTATGCAGTTTTCTTGTATTGGTACGGTAGAAACATTGCGTAAAGTCCGTTTCTAGTAGAATGTGAACGAATAAGAGGTTATATTACAGCTATCTCTATTTTTATACAAAAGAACTTATTCTTCTCGTTGAATGTATTTAAAGGTAATTTTTCCAGTACATAAAATACCACAGAAGCAAATCATCATATTTTCTTATCTTTAAATGTTTTGACTTTCATAAAAAGCTGTAGTCGGCTTTGCCCTCCGGTGAGGGACAAAGCCAACGAAATAAAGCTTGTTGGAAATAATTATATTGCATAATCATTGCTTTTTTCATATGATTAATAATTACAGAAATATGATATAAAATAATGTAGAACTCAAAATGAGAAAAAATGGATCAATTCAACATCTTATTAACTTGAAAAAAATCATTGACTGTTAGCTGGTTGGCGCTGCCCCCATTATCCTAATTGACCTGGGGGCATGGCTTCGATAAGTTTTGTGCACATAGAGAGCTATGCCTAATTAAATGGACCAACTTCTGTACTTGTCATTTTACACATTTAAAATTATTTTACACGAGCAATCATAATTTTCGCGATAAGCCTCTTATTAGCAGTCACATTTTTAATGTACATCTTTTACTGTGGCCTGAAAAAACAAAAACAAGTTTCTTGTAATTTCCCGGTTCAATTCACAATAATTAAAAAGCCAAAACTTGTATACCTGAAAAAATGCTCGATTAAAATATTTAATACTTGACTCAAAGTCATAGAATTGAAAGTATTAGAACTCTTCTAAATTTAAAGTGCAGTGAAACTTTTCTATAGAACCGATTTTGGGGCTGACGGGGTGGGTGGAAACTAACTCATTATAGCATACTCCGCTTTTGTTTGCTCACGCCTGAGTGCCTGGGTGCGGCGTTGATTCTCGGAAGGGCTATAGAAGCGAGGGCTATTGAAGTGTTTCACTTTATTTACGTTTAAAATAAAAGAATTTTGAATCCGTCAATTCCTCACTCACTTTTAGCCGACTTTTTTCGGCTTTAGGGTTCCTTTTTCTTGTCTGAAAAGAAGCGGACTGGGATTCACCAACTGACCTGATAAAAGTCTTTGAGACAGACCCTAAAAGCCGTTCTACCAATTTTTTTTTGTTCTAAATTTCTAAACGATTTTTAGGGATTTAGAGGACTGCAATGAATTAAAACGCAAGAGAATGCATAGATTTTCTAAAGATTTGAATTATTTTAAGGCACAACCAAAGCTTTGAAATGTTTTAAGGAATTTAAAATTTTTTTAAAATTTTTACTGCAGACCAAGGCCCTGTATAAGAATTAATTAAGGGATTTAGGGGGTTTCCCTAGATTCACAAATATTTCAAAGGATTTTTTTTAGATTATCAACAATTTCAGTGATTCTAAGGGACTTTATAGGCTACCACTAAGATAAATTAATAAAAATAATATTTGAAAAATGTCTCAAATATTTTAAAAGATTTCAAGGCATATTATCAGATTTCATGTGATTTAACTGGATTTTAATGAATCTATACACAAGAACTGAAAGATTTCAAACGATTTAAATAGATTTAAAGAATTTTAAAGTATTCCAAAGGCTTTTAAAGATTTTAGGGTATTTAAAAATATTTCCAGAAATTGTCAAGAGCTTTAAAATATTTCAAGATAATTTAAAATATTTTAAAGGATTAAAAATATTTTTTGGTATATTTGCAAGGATTTCAAGAAATTTTTAAGAGGTTTAAGAAATTTGATGGAATTTACTAGAATTTCAGAAGATTTGAAAGGATTTTATAACACCTACAAGGTTTTAGAATATTTATGATTCCCAGGGATTTTTAAAGGTTTTAAAGGGATTCCCAAAGCTCTGAGTGTATTTTAATAAATCTTCCTGGATTTCAGTGATTACACTGAATCCTAGATATCGGGCCCCCTGATAGAGTTCTTCCAAGAATTGACGCCGCGCCACAAGAGTGAAAGGAGCAGCGCGGGCGAGCAGCGGTCACTCAGGCGTGAACAAACAAAACCATTTTCTACGAAACGGCCCTCTATCTGGGCAATTCCCCACCAAAGTCAGCCCCAAAATCGGCCCAGTATCAGAGTTTCACTGTACTTTAATGGATATCAGTAGTCATAAAACGTTCAAGACGACAGTATCTAACTAAAAAAGGAACACAATAAATCAGACATAAAAAAATAAGTAAAATTATTGATTGAGCATTCAAAAGTTAAGAAACTTCAAAACAAATATTTGTGAATTTAAACTTTTGAAGCTAAACAATTCTAGTTTCAAGGCCTAAAAAATTTAACCATTTCAGATTTGTGCATTAAAAAACTATAATTTTAAATTAGAATTATTGAAATTTTAATGACTCTAAAAATTATTAATATAGGAATCATGTCACGTAGTGTTAAATGACATTCAAAGTGATTGGATAGAGTAGACGCCTGTATCACACAAGGAATTTTATTCAAAATATTTATTCTGTATAAACATTTTTCATCAGGCTTTTTATAATAAATAATTTGGTAAATTTTTGTAACTGATAAACGGCAGAATAAATCGATTTATCGATTCGATGCAATAAGGTTTCGATAGATCCTGTGAAATGCACTCTGATCAGGTAACAAGTGATGTCAAGTGTAATTGACCGCAATCGGGTTCAACCATTACTGTTAGTGTCATGATTTCATAAACTCTATTAGAATCTTATTTATCATGGTCGGAGAACTTACGACTTTCTCAGGTCATGTTAGCACTTACTATACTTTATAATTAACATTTTATGTTAAAAGATTACTTCGGAAAAAGTATTTTTTGAAGAACAAGAAAAAATCTGCCTCCCACCGGATTTGAAACGAAAACACCACTATGAGTGGAGCGTTGCAGTAGATCTATTATTGTCCTTCAAAGCTACTTTTTCAGGGGAATACTATACGTATTTTTCCATGATTTCAAATGCACCCTTTCTGATGAACGTAAGTTTAATTTAAGTAATTTTTGGAACATTTTATTACCATTTTAAAGCATGATCACGTCAGAGTTGAAAAAATGTTATCAATGAAAATTCTATGTTAAATGTTTGCGTCTGATAAATAATAGTAATCGCTTAGCATTGATTTTAGTCAATTGAAATTTAAAAAATCGAAAGTTAACGTAATTTAAAATGGCACTAACGTTTATAAATATATAGATTAAACTTACGTTTGTCAGAAAGGGTAATTAGTTAATGCTCCACTAATGTATATTGTGGCGTTCCTGGTTCAAATCCGAGCCGAGGAAAATTTTTTTCTTGTTCTGCAAGAAATTATTCGTCCAAAATAATCGTTTAACATCCAATTTTAATTAACTAAAAGTTGAAAGCTTGGACGTCAATATGCTTTAAAATGGTACTATCATCTTCGAAAAATTATTAAGATTCTTAGACAACATCACACATATTTATTATGCAGACATCTTGAGTGCTAATATAATAGCTTCAAAATACTTTTTTTTATACTTGGGATCATTTTCATAAAGAATTATTATGACATTTAGTTTTTATTTATGATTCTAAATAATATTATCGCTTAAATAAAAAATGTTACCATTGGCATATCATATAAGATATGCTAATAAGTTAATATCATTTAAACACTAATTATAATGAAGTTATATTTTTTGCTTAATTAGATTCAAATATGAATTTTTATTGTCAGTTACAAACATATAAGTGGAAAAGAACTTTTTAAACCTGACATTATCAATCCACTTCTACTAATGGGCTAATGATAGAAATTAATGCAATGTGAAAAGAATGATATTCAACTTAATTGGTTAAAAGCCTAACTCTTGAGAAAGTTTTGTATAGGAATTCATTTCGACCCAATCCAAATCATTCCGAAATCTGTATCTGATCCAATCTACGGCAAACGAATGGAACTTCTCGAACGTTATCAATCCATTAAATAACACCAAGATCAATCATTGTTAATCCTTGACAAACTGTGCTATCCGGGAATTCATTCAAATTAATACGAATTAGTTCAACCTTGGATTCATTTAAATTGAACGCGTGGATTGAAAATGATTAAAATGTATATTCTGATAGAACTTCGTGTTAGTGTACATTTCGAGAAGGATTGAAATTTTTGTTTGGATTTTTTCGGAATGAATTCCCATCCTGGATTTTTGTCGGCCATATTATTCAAAAGGATTCAATTGAAAAGTGGATTTTTATCGAATTCCATTTTTGTCCTGCTCAATTTTAAATCTCTTTGATGCTATCCGTTGTTGTACCAATTTACTCTTAAATAATCTTCCTATCAATTCCTATCCTATTATGTTCTAGACATATTTCATCGTTCATTTTTTATTTAATTCTTTGATTTATACGGTTTTACGAAAAAAAGGTTAAACGGGACAAAAACAATAATTTTTTTATAAAAAAGAGCAGGATAAAAAAGACGAAAGACGATGGGAAAGGAGTTAATGAGTAGCGTAAATACAAATTTTAAGAAAAGGATTGCAATTTTTAGGTAGATGTATATTGACAAAGGTACAAATTTATTATGGATGATTTTGTAGAAAAAAATATCTTCTTAATTTCATTTTTAATCTAGCTTCATTTTTCCAAAACACTGAATTTTTTATTTGAAGAAGTAAAAACTCAGTTTTCACGAATTTATAACAGTCAAATAATTAGAACAAATAAATATAATTTTTCGAATTGTCTGAAGATATATTTTTATTCAAAAAATGTGATCAGATTATAATAAGAAATTTTTAGTATGAAAAACGTGTGGGTATGAGAATATTCCCATAGATTTACTACAACTAATTATAGGCAGAACTAGAAATAAGAAAAAAGAAATTTGTAAGGAAATCAAGCAATCAATTTATGCATGACAACACATTGAGATCAATCATGATTAAATTTCTATTTGTAGCAATTTCTCCAAGGAACAATTTTGCTTTCATATTTTTTTTCATATCTGGCTTCATTTTTTATAAACCTGGGTATTTCGATTATTGGGATTAAAAATGTTTTTTTGTTGTTGCAAAACCGGTTACGCCTAAGAATTTTTTTTATACCAAAATAATTGTAAGATATCCCCGATAAACATAATAGTCTGGAGCAAATTTTTAGAATTTTTTTAATTACAATTTTTCAAAAGTAAAGCAACAAAAATTTTGAATTTTAACATTTTTTGTGATTTTCAATGATTTTGGATGATCGAAGCCATAACCTTTTGTAAAAAATGGCTGGTTAGTGAACTCGTAGTTTCTTTTTATGTCTTAAAATAGTGTCTCAAAAGTTTCATCGAATATGATAAGTCTTTTGAAAGTTAGCCTGCCTACCGTTTAGAACAGATTACAGATAACAGAAACCTTTGTAAATTTGATGAAAACCGACGAAGTCGAATTGCACAGAAAAAATACATTCTGATTTAGAATGATAATTAAAATGGTTAAAACCGGATAAAACCGAATTTTTGATAAGAAAAATATACTGAAAAGTGATATGAAATGATTTAAAAAAATAAACAACATGAATAAAATATGGCGGGATTCTATTTTTAGACAATGAGAATAAAAATTCGAATACTGTATTATAACTAACGAATGTTTTTGATCTATTTTTAATTTATATTTATCGTTATCCCATTCTGTTTTTTTCCTATTCCCTTTGATTATGTTTTTCCTTAGGGTTATCATAAACATTTTGTAGAAAATAATTAAATAAATATTACATCTTATCTAGAAATACATTCGCAGTCATCATTCTCTCTACAGTATCTACACGCATCTTGTTCTAATTGGCCTTTACTGTCTTTATCTATCTAATATTTTTTGTCATTATCTCGTTAACCTTATAGAGATTAATCCTTTCATAATGGTTAATACGTAAGCTCATACATGTAAGCACACGATTTCATCATTTGACATTTTCAAACATAAAATAATATGTACAGTTGATTATATTCAATATACGTTTAAAAAAACATTCAAAATATAAGATTAAAATAAAAAATTATGTTCTGCATGTATAATGACCAAAAAATTTGCCGTCGTCTACATAAAGCTAATTTAGCTTCTTTGATATATCACTTTCCTGTTACATTAGTTTAAAGTAATTTTGCACATTTAGTATTTTTATGTTTTTCTAATGTGGTTTGGCCAGCTGAATTTGAAAATCGCATTGAAGAAAATTTTTAATGGATTGGTTTTTGAAATATGAAAAAAAATGTATGCTAGATTTACTCTGCGAATTAAATCTTAAGTTAGGGACGACCGATGAGATGACGAATCTGGTTTCAAAGGATATCAAATTAAAGATAATCGAATCTGCAAAGAATCCTAGTGCTATTTTTCCCTGATCAATTTGGTACTTAAGGTGCAATGAAGCAAAATATTTTTTAAAAGTCTTTGTTTTAGACGATAATAATAAATATCCAACTTTTCGAAAACCAATCCATACAAACTTTTGTTAATACGATTGTCAAGTTTAACAAACTAAAATACTTTCGAAAAGTATAGCGTAATTTAATGTATACAATTTTTTTTTAGTTTGTAGACTAGTGCTATTAATGTTCTATCAATAGAGTAAAGAGTCGGTATCGACGAAATCGCGTATCTTTTTTTTCACCGACTTGTTATCAATTTACACAGCTTGATCGTCTCGCCAGAGGATGGAGCCACTTAATGGTTTCTAATCAGAAAGTCTAATATTTACTTGACGGCATGGTCTCTTTTACCGTCGTCTTCCGAATTTAATTAAATATTTAGCAAAGGGAAACCTCTGATGTAATAAAAGTCAAATTTTCTTTAATAGATATTTCATGAAAGCAAATTTTGGTTCAGAGTTAAATTTCACACTTTTTATTATAATTAATAGCTAATTATTAGATAATTAACTATATCGACGTGCAAGAGAATTTTTTACATGAACTGTGCATTTTTTGTCCGATTGGAAAATAAATTATTTGGCGCCGGTAAAAGGCATAAAAAGTACAATTTCTTGGGAACAGAAAAATATAATAACATACTTGTACCACTAAACATTTTTTATAAGAATTTGCAACATTCTGGGACCTTCTCCACGCAAATAATCAAAACTTTTTTGGAATTAAAATTTTTTGCATAAAAAATTTCAGAAGAAAACATTATAAGAAAGAAATTTGAATCGATTAGAGATTTCAATAATGTTAAACAGGGGCTTAGTCAGGGGTGTTTAAATAATTATGTTTGTTAACTTGCATTAATTATTATTTCACTTGGTAAAAAGTACTCTCTAAATATGAATCAGTGAAAAATTCACGGATTGAAATACTAGTTAGACATTTCACTGATTAATCAGTGATTTCGGACTTCTTCACTAAATTAGTTCAGTAACACCAGACTAAATCATGTGAAGCATATCCTCTAAATTTTTCAGTTAAGGGCATGTGATACAGCTAAATTCCTATATTACCGACCTCACTTTTTCAGTTCACTGAATGTTTTTTTGAACCTAAGAACTTTTATTGTAAATAAAATATCGAGCTGAAACTTTGGAAAATGTATTAGAGCACAATAAAGTACATTTAGGTACTGCATTTTGATAGGACTTTCACTGAAAATTATTTTATCTTTTTTCTGAATTTCGACATTTTTTGAACGTCCCAACTTTTTTTTATACATAAAATATCGGTCTCAAACTTTGAGAAATGCAAGAGCGGGAATCAGTCGGTAACGTTGTACACGAAAATACGAACCCTGGCGACCATTAGACGAGGCTCTAGAGGGTTCGTATTTTCGTGTACAACGTTACAGGCTGATGCCGATGGAATTGATAGTTGAAATTTTTTTTTACATCTTTTATTATTAAGATTTGTACTTAAACGTAGTTTTCTTTCGGCTCTTGCATTTCTCAAAGTTTGAGACCGATATTTTATGTATAAAAAAGGTTGGAACGTTAAAAAAATGTCGAGGTTCAGAAAAAAGAGAAAATAATTTTCAGAGAAGTTCCTACCAAAATTCAGTACCTAAATGTACTTTATTGTACTCTAATACATTTTCCAAAGTTTCAGCTCGATATTTTATTTATAAAAAAAGTTCTTAGGTTTAAAAAAAACATTCAGTGAACTGAAAAAGTGAGGTCGGTAATATAGGTATTTAGCTGTGTCATATTCCCTTAAGCATTATTGTTACTCTTTTACTTAAGTAGTAAGAAGAATTCCTTAATTCCTTAACTGGTTTGTACATGACAGTTCAATCTTGAAATTAAAGTAATATGTGAGGTTCGTCATTTAAAACCATCGGAACTTTTCACCTTTTTTAATATTTGATCATATTTATGGGTTTTAAGTTTTTACTATGATTCTTTGATTAAATATATTCGAATATTATATTATTATGATTGCTTAATTGACATGGTGCAGTGCTGCCAACCCTCAAAAGTGGTGATTTCACTAAGCCAATAAGTGACCTTTCACTGATTCTCAGTGGCCCAAATCCAGCTATTTGAATCAGTGAAATTGCACTGACAATCAATGTAATTTCACTGATTCAGATTTAGAGAGTGGACAAGAATTTTTTTTAGAGAAACCGCAACTATCTAGTAATAAATAGAAGAAGATAGTTATAAAAAATAACAACAATTAATTAATCACTTTCTAACAATTAGGGTTTCTTTTAACTTCAATATTAGGTCATTTCGTTTTTCTGATGACATTTTTTCCCCCTTCTTCCTTAAGCCCCCCCCCCTCCCTTATACCCAAACGAATTCCTGGCTAAGTCGCTGGCGTTAATATTTACTTTTGATTCATTTTAAATATTTGAATAGTAAGCATTAAAAATTGGTGCAATTCGCATAAAGTTTATAATGGTTAAATAAATTTGGTTTCCTAAATCAATTATAAATGTTGTTTTTTTTAATCAAAATGGTGGTTTTTCGATCTGGGAATCTGGAAAAGGGGAGGAGGACTACTAATCTTTATTCAAGCAATTACACAAAAGGTTGCAAGACTAGAACTTTTGGTCTTTAAAACGTAAATATTAATGGTCAGTCGGGTACGTCAATAAAACAATTTTTTGGAAAGCGGAAATGGAACTATGTGAAAAAGTATAATATTGGAGTAATAGAAAACTATAATTAATTTGAATTAGATTGATAAAAGACTAGGGGGTTTCGTGTTAACAAAAAACAAAATGTAATTGCAAAAATTCTTATTTTATGAATTTTATATTTTCGTGGATATAATTTTTTTGTTGCATTTCTGGAGGCCTTTACAGACTCTAAATTTTTTTACAGATTTTATTTGCAGCCCCATCAGAGTTTATTAATGCTTGGGAGACCGCTGTTTTCAAAAAAGAATTAAAAATCTACAGAAGTGTAAAGAGAATTTTATTTAGGTATCTACAAGGTTTCTACTGAAAAAAATACGTTCGAAAAAATTTAATTAGTCTAGAAAATTATAAGTGTGAATATATTAAATTTTGTTTAAATCGAGTTTTTGATTTTTTAAATTAATCTTCAACAATTGACTTGAAATATTATTTTTAACAATATTTTTATTTGTTTTTGAAAAAATGCAATCTATTTAAACTTATGTTTTTTATACTATTCAAATTTAATTCTAGTGTATTTTTAACAGTAGATAATTTTTCAAATTATTTTTGAAAACTGGAATCTACTAAACATTAATAGTCCCTGGTATGGCTGCAAATAAAAATGTGTGAAATTCGGGTAGTCATTTAATAAGGCCTCCACAAATTTTAAAGGAAATTTATTTGTATGAAAATATCAAAATGATGAAAATAAGAGTGTTTTAAAACATATTTTCTAAAGGCGTATAAACAAAGCGCTTCTCGATCGAATTCAAATTAATTATACCTTTTTAGGGTTCAGGCACGCTACTTTATCACATAGTTCCGGACTGGAAAAAATACGTTTTAAAATTGCACTTCAAATTTTAAATTTACGCATATAAAATGTCACTTTAGACGCATTAAAATGACAGGTTAAAATGCAAATTTCCACATGTTGTTTAGAATGAAACCACTTACAGGTTTAATTCTATGAATTTGCATACATTTATACTTTTTCAAAATCACTACGTTCAGAGTGTGTAAAAAAAGAACTCACACCGTACATAGTAAAAATTCCCAGACTGGTAAAATTACCTACTGCGCATAAATATAGAGCTTTTTTTCTCGTTCTTTTCTTCGCGTGTTATGAGCGAACGTACGCATTAGTTTGCAAACTTTATTGCTCACTTTCAGCGAAGGCATGAATGCGAGTGACTGATGTTAAATTATAAACTTCATCCCATATACGTTTGCGCAATTATGAATATATTCTTAATATTTTATTATTATTACACCATTAAGCCATTTCCCTTTCGGGATAGGCGTGACTCACTCGGCAGGGGAAAGGAGTAGTGTGTGGAAGGGATAGAGATTTTTCAG
>NC_046663.1:75443427-75450733 GCF_010883055.1 Belonocnema kinseyi
TTCTGTGACTTCTTATGTCTCTTCTAAGTAGGGTCTCATTCACACATTCTAACCATTCTTTCCGCGGTCTACCTCTGGACACGTTGCCATTTACTTTACCTTCATACACTTGTTTCGTTAGTCGTTCATTTGGCATTCTCTCAACATGTCCGAACCATCTTAATCGATTTCTTTACCTTAATATGATCTTCATGATATAAGTATTTGAGGTTAGGTTGATATTTTGGAGAAATTTTCCACTTTCCGTTGTTCTATTTTACGTCACATATTAAATTTCAGTTCAGTTAAGAATTCTACACTTTTATTGGATTTTAGACATTCCTATACTAATTTCACGCCGCTGCGCGTGAGTCCACTTTTTACGTACGTTTAGCGTACTAAAATTCTACAAACTTTTTTTACATTGCATACTAACTTTTCAAAAATTTTATTTTTTCGGCCCAATCTAATGGTCAGGGAAAGTTAAGCACTCAACTCCCGACATACAAACGGTTTCGAACATGGCTTTCAGAGGTAGGGCTTCATCAATAATGTCTGTTAAATTTGGACGCATGGCGCATCTTGATACAACTGGGCAGTCGTCATTTCCTCCACGGCTACCTGCGTACCCTTCCCCTTCCAGTGTGCAGCGACACTACCCCTCACTAGATTCGAAGTTGCTCCAGGCCCACGATGCTACGTCCCATTTGGAGATAATCCCTTTGTCTTCCAACTTATATCTATTCCTATTTAAAGAATATCAGTATGTCCAAGAAAATCATTTATACACATAATTAGATTATTTCCAATCTAATAATGTATAAATATGATATATGCACAATTTATGGGCGAAAAATTAAACAATTTTCCACTTTTGGTCAATTATACACACAATACAATACAATTATAAATAATGAATGAATAAAAACAATAAATACAATGTTCTACTTTTCAAGTTATCGTTGATTAATAATTGATTCAATTTAACAAAAGTAAGTGTTTGAACAAGTTATTATTATTTATAAAAATATTCTCTTAGAGTTATTCTCATATGTTGCAGTTTTCTCTAAAAATTTTCACTTCTGATCCACTTTTAAATTGTAGTGAGATAATAATTAATTTAAGTTAACAAACGTAAGTTTCGGCCCACAATGGTGATGCAGTTTTACAATTGAAAGTGTTATTCTTTGGTTAAT
The DNA here is from genome assembly GCF_010883055.1 of Belonocnema kinseyi. Classification (NCBI taxonomy): domain Eukaryota; kingdom Metazoa; phylum Arthropoda; class Insecta; order Hymenoptera; family Cynipidae; genus Belonocnema; species Belonocnema kinseyi. Next base: position 75,444,603 of record NC_046663.1, read on the forward strand.
ATCTCAGTTTCTAAATTATATACATTATTCAACTTAATTTCTTTAATTTAATTTAATTGTATTAATAACTATTCATAAATCATTGAGTATTATTAAAACAATGTATTTTAACGAAATACAACATTCATTAAAAAAATTAGAATGCAGTAGTAAAATTTGTCAACAAATTTTTTTTAAGTTGTCAGAAAACATTTCAGTCCCTTTAAAAATGAACCTGTAGTAAAAAATGAAATTACACAAAACTTTGTAGTTGAATAATTATTTAAGTATTCTTTAAAAAATATTCTTTTTTTATCGAAAAAAAGTTTATTTTTATAGACGACCAATTATTGTTACTTTTACAAAAATAATTCTCATGGATTAAAAGCAAAATTATATAATTAGATAACTACAATGCTCTTTTTTACCAATTTATTTTTTACTACAGTGTGATTTTGGAAATGCTTTCTTTCATAGAAATAATTTTAAAACAAGAAACTCAGTACATTTCAATTTAAAAAATTGAAATTATGGACATTTTGAAAAATTTAAATATTTTAAGACACCAAACTTTGTTAAAGGAAAATTTGTGTATAAGAAATCGAGGAAACATTTTTGTAAGTACAATGTTCCTCGCCAATCTGTATTTCTACTACTGTGAAAAAACTGGCATCGACTTTTCAAAGTATTTTTTTTAATTTTGTATTTTTACTACAGAGCGGCTTTTTAGAGAAAAAAAATTTGACTTTCACAGATATAATTCCCCATCAGACCAGAAAAATTCATTAAATAACACTATTTCTCTTATACATAAAAAGCTGTGTTTAAGGGTTTCAATACAAAAAATGGGATTTAATATACATCGCTAAAAAATAATTTAAAAAGAGTTATTTGACTGCAGTGTTTTCTGAAAGCTTAAAAAAAGATTTGTTTATATATTTTGTCACAAGATTTTCCTACTACATTTTAATTGTTTTTTCATTAGTTGTTCTTCGTTAAGAGATTTTTTTTAAGAATAGTACTTTCAATTGTAAAAGGGCATACTTGCAAGAAATTATGTACTTTTCACAGGTTTAAGAAAACTCACTGATAAGGATCGCCATTATGTGCCAAGACGTTTGAAACAAGTCAATTGTTTTCGATTCGCTTGACTCTAAACTCTAAAGACAACAATGTACATCAACAATTTCTACAAAGCTAAGTTTTGAGGATCAATAACATCACCCAGCGATTACCAAGTTATCATTATTTTAAATAATATTCTCTTTTAATAATTTTCGAAAAATTCGGTTTTTTTCTTAAGTTTTCAACAGCTCTACCCACGAAAAAAACAATAGAAAATTGATTGAAAATTTAATGATTAACTCAATGGCAAGGAAATGGGTAATTTGAAAGACAAATGCATTATCTTTATGGGGGACATCACATCGAGGGTCTGAAGCAACTTAGTATCCAGTGAGGGGTAGTGTCGTTGCACAGTGGAAGGGGAAGGTTAGGCAGGTAGCCGTGGAGGAAAAGACGATGGCCCGATTCAACCATAGCGCCGAGAGTGCAGCTCTCATGCTATTTGTTATACTTGACTAACCACCGCCTTTCTCTCGGTCCTGCGGTCTGCGTATGACCAAAATGCCGAGGAGATAAATTCTAAGAATATCATAAACCGGGTGTCCTTATATCAGGAGTTGAGTGTATTAGTCTGAGAAAAATCAGTGAATGTTGAAAATGAAGTTCTGTGGCTCTCCTGATTGCAGGTTATTTGACTTTGAATTGAGAAGTTTGATATAAAAATCGTGCGACAGTGTAGATTTTTAAAATGCTCTTTCGTATTAAAAATAATACTTTAATTCTGGGGCGAGGTGGTTGGTAACTTTTTTTTTGTCTTCACTCGTCGTTTCTCACATTTCATGAATCGCGTCGACGCGACGCGTCGGATTGTCAACACGTTATGCCTGGGGCACCAGGGGGTGGACGAAACGGAAGAGAGATAAACATTTGAATGCAAGAAAAGGTGAAGCCGGAGCTATTCCACTCCCATCCAAATTTAACACGTATTATAAGACTCAGACAGTATTCTGCAGTTTCAATTTATACCACATGCTTTTTTATTTTCATCCCTCATCATTTCTGTTCCATTGTTTGCGGCAACGAATTCTCTTTTTATGAAAACAAAATATAAATGTTTTTAATCCGAATTTTTATCAGTGTGGCTGTAGGTCACGGAAAAGCTGGAAATCAGGGAGTTTTGTTGATCAGGGCAACATGTATTCAGAAAAAAATGTGCCTAAATTCAGGGAATTTCTGTAAGAAGCACATTCAGTAACTGTACAAAATAAAGAAGGCTGCCTCACAGTCATTTTATTATCCCTTTTCAATAAATAAATCCATGATTTAAACACTATTTAATTCAGGTATTCAAAGGATTTGAAAAACATTTTAGATTATTTTAACAGAATCCAAGGTGTTTTTTAGAGGTAAGAAATGTTTCAAGAAATTCCTAAGTTTATGAATAATTTAAGGGTGTTAAGATATTTTAATGGGGTTTTGCAGAATTGATTAGAATTTTGAAAGATATGGAACGATTAAATAGGATCATCTACAAGGTTTTAGGCTAGTTTAAACGAAACCAAGGGATTTTTATAAGATTTATTTGGATTTCAATTATTTTAAGGGTTTTTAAAAGCTCTAAAGGTATTGTAATATATTTTCCAGGACTTCATAACATATCGTCTGGCATCATGTAATTTCATGGGAGTTTATGATATTTTTAAGGTTTTCCAAGAATTTATTCACGAGGTATTTCCGAATATTTTAAATAGTTATAATGATTTTATGATATTTATAAGATTCCAAGTTACTTTTTATACATTTGAATAATTTGAAGGATTTTCAACGAATTTAAAAGATTTCAGAGTATTTTTCAGAATTCCCAGCAATTTCCATAGACTTTAAAAATTTTAAAGGGATTTCAAAAGATTTGAAAGATTTGAGAGTATTTTTTAAAAATTGCAAGGAATTGAACAAATATTTTAGGGTATTTTAAAAGATTCTGAATTGTTTTCAAGACAATCCAAATTCCTCGAAGAATGCCGAAGGTTGCGAATTAATTTAATAGATTTATTAGAATTTGGGAAGATATGTGACGACTTTTTTTAAGATCTATAATGCGTTATCCTCTTTTAAAATATTCCAAGTGATTTTATAAGATTTCTGAAGATATCAAAGATTTTAAAGGAGTTTGAAAGATCTCAAGGAATTTTAATCAATTTTCTAGGATTTTAGGAAATATTATACGATATCATGTAATTTCACGGGATTTTATCATATTTTAATGGACTTCTAAGAATTTATTCACAAGATATTAATATATTTAACGTTATTTCCGAAAATCGTAGAGAATTATCAATATTTAAGTATATTTTAGAAGATTTTAAGGAATTGATTAGAGTAATTTAAAGGGAATTCAAAATATTAAAAATATATATATATATATATATATATTTAAGGATACCTTAAAGTATTTCAAAATTTTTCAAATTGATTTATGCAATTTAATGAAATTTTAAAGGATTTGTTATAGCTTAGGTCATATTACAAAAAAACATTATATATATATTTCTTAAGTGTTGTAAAAAGTTTCAAGTTATCTCAAAATATTTCAATGGATTTGAAATTTTGTACTGAATTTTAAGAGAATTATGCGGTTGAAAAGAATTTCCAAGAATTTCAGACAGTATGGAACAGCATTACAGGACCTATACGGTTTTAAAATATTAAAAAAGAATCCAGCGGATTTTATAGGATTTCCGAGTATTTCAATGATTTCAAGGGATTTAAAAAGCACTCAAGATATTTTAATACATTTTCGAGGATTTCAGGAAACATCAGATTTCATAGAATTTTACGGGAATTTATTCACAAGTGAGGGATTTCCTGTGAAATTTCGAAGTTTCAAAGAGGGTTTTAAATATTTTTTCAACTTATTTGGAAATGACCTTGAATTCTTACTAGTTTATCTTAAATTATTTTGAATTGTTTAAAATTCTGTTGTTTTCTCGGAATTTACTTGAATTCTTCTAAATTCACTCAATTCTACTCAATAGATTTTTTGTTCCTTTATTTTATTTTTTTATTCATCCTCAGGCCTTTTAAACTCGCCTTTAATTTTTAGGCTATTTGTCAATTCATTCTTTTGAATTCCATTACATATCATATTTACATATTTTTGAATTGTTTGGAATTCACTTGAATTTTCTTTTTAATTCACCATGAACTTTTATGAGTTCTTTCGAATTGTTCTCATTTTCCTAAAATTTCTATAAACTCACTATAATTTTACTGAAATAAGCGGAAGTTTTCTGATTTATTTGAATAATTTTAAATATAAATTACAATTTCTTTAATTCTTATGTATTCATCCTGAATTTGTACAAATTCGCCTGGAATTCTTATAAATTTCGTGGAGTTATTTTTAATTATTTTTACTTCAAAAGAACATTGGTCACATTATGCAGTTCTTGGGTTAGGAATTATTCACTTTTGGTCACTTGTTTGGTTTGAGAGAGATCACTTTCTTCAAGTAAGTTAGGCTGAGGCAGCCTTAAGTATACAATATACAAAATTTGTAAATTTGAAATTATTTTATTCTATCTATAAAACATTCTATACTAAAAATTTTGTAACGCCAGAATTTTGGTTTTTAAACCTGGTCAGGCAAAACAAAAAAAAATGGCTGAGGAAAATTCAGAGAAATTTGAAAGTGAAGTTTTGCGATCACCCTGTTTTACGTTATTCTTGATTTTCCAAAACAAATATTTCAACCAACAGTGAAAACAATTTATATTTCCAATCAATTATTTGAATGTCCACTCTAGAATAAATTTATTAAAACCTTTGGATATTTTTAAAAGCGAAATAATTGAAACGAGGAGAGAATAAAACAGATATTGGAAAATATAAATTGATAGTCTATAACTGTTGGGCAATAATCCCGCACCGTATTTCGAACTTTCAATTAACAGTGTTTATTTCACGATTATATTTAACAATAAATTTCTTTCTATTGTATATAAAATATCAAACTTTTCGATTATTTACCGAGTATCATTTTGGAAAATATTCCGCGGTACCGTCACACATAAATAATAAAATAATCCAACAAATCGAATGTAATTATACTAATAACGAGTCTCAATGAATCCGTCATAATATGGGGTTCTTTTTAACCCTTTTGTGTCCTCATAAATAAACCGTTATAAATTCGGGCGATTTCTATTTCATCGCGGTGTACCTGATCGTCTTACCCTCTCCACTCGACTTCTCCTCACGTCCCTAACTGAGCGAGATTGCTATGCCAGGCTTTGCCAGCGGGGGGCTCCCTTTGTCCTAATGAGGCATAAAATGCCATGCATGAAAATGTTATAGTTTTGCAATCAGCAAATTTAAATATCATATTCGGAATCTGTGTTTTTTTTCGATCCCAACGATATGTAACTTGCAATTCAAATATTGAAATTAGACTAAGTTATGGCAGATATTAGTTTGTTTTGACCCTGACTAGATAGCATTATGGAATTGTCTTTAGAATAGTTGAAAATGCATCAGTTTATTCGGTTGAAAATTCGCCCGTTGACAATTTAATAGAATATAGGGATTTTCACCCAACTGCCTAGAAGAATATTATACTTGAAAGCAAATACTTATATTTTCCATGTTATAACCTACTATAATAAGTATACTTATTTTAATTCTATTCCCTGGAAAGTGAAGTTCAATTTCCTTTTCATAAATTGCCCTTGTGCTTAATGCACTAGTGTGGCACTTATTTTTCAAAATCCTTTTTTTCACCCCCTAGTTCTGTTCGATTGTCCAAGAATCGACCGTCATTTTTAATATTATAAAAATAATGTGTATGTCTAAATCTGTATGTGTATAATAAATAACTTATATTTTGTACTGCTTTGTTAAGGATTCGTCTTGCTGGTTTAAAAATTCAAGTACTTGGTATCAAGTTTAATATTCTTTTAGGCAGTTGGGTAAAAATCCGTATATTCTATTAAATTGTCAACAGGCGAATTTTCTACCAAATAAACTGATGCATTTTCAACTATCCTACGGAAAATTCCATAATGCTATCTAGTCAGGGTCAAAACAAA
>NC_046663.1:75450833-75460240 GCF_010883055.1 Belonocnema kinseyi
TGCCTCATTAGGACAAAGGGAGCCCCCCGCTGGCAAAGCCTGGCATAGCAATCTCGCTCAGTTAGGGACGTGAGGAGAAGTCGAGTGGAGAGGGTAAGACGAGCAGGTACACCGCGATGAAATGGATACTGCCCATAAATTCTCCGCTCCTTTTATGCTCGTCAACGCAATACCCATTTCTGATCGCTTTTTAATCAAACATCATCAGTTTCACTTGGTCCATGACGATGATTCGTAATTTCACGTTCTCAATGTTCCAGCAAATTGAAGTTGCCATGCGATTTTGTTAATTGAGAGTACGAATTCAGGAAATTGATATTAACGACTTGCTTGATGTTTATTTATAACTTTCCTGAGATTTAAATTCCTAGAATAGTTAGCTTCTCTGCAGTTTCTGCTGAGCCGAAATAGAGATGTGGTTAGTCAAGCTAGACAAAAGTCTCGAGGGCCTTAATCCAAGGCCTAAAGCAAGTCATGCCAGAAATTGCTCTTATATCGGTGGTGGAGTTTAATTATTATCGAAGACTCTCTATTGGCCCACTCCTTTACTACTTTTTTGTGCAAGGCTACCTTTTTCAATTTTTTTTTACTATTTCCATGTAAAAAATGAGTAACAATAGGCATCTTTCTATTAAAATCATAAACGAAATGTCGAAAGAGCTTCTAGGCTTTAGGGGCACCCCAAAAGTATGTAATACCAGAGAAAATAGGACGATTTTTCTCAAAATAGGCAAATAATAGGGGAGTAAATTCTTTTAAATCAAATTAAAGTAAATACTAGATTGAATTCAATATGAAAAACTTTCAATTCCTAATATTTGAATCCGAAATGTCTTGAATTCTCAACAAAATTGTTGAATTTTCAATAATAAAGTTTATTTTAAACCAAGAATGATGAATTTTCGTTCCAGAAAAATCACTTTTCTACTTTGAAAGTTGAATTGTGAATTCATAAGGACAATTTTTGAACAAAACAATTGAATTTTTGATTTCAGAAGACAGTTAAATTTTCTACAAAAAAGTGCGCTTCCAATTAAGAAATGTACAAAAAGTTCAAATTTGCAAGTAATCAGTTTAAAGAAAAAATCGAATTTTTAACAAAATAGTTACCAAATAGATGAATTTTCAAATAATAGTTATAAATTTTAAGCAAAATAGTTACACTTTCAACTAAAAAGAAGAAAGAAGAAAGAAGAAACTAATTTTCAACCAGTCGAATTCAATAAAAAAGATGCATTTTTAACCAAGTAGTTGAATCCTCAACCAAAAAGATGAATTTTCACCAAATAAGGTGAATTTTTCTCCAAATAATCAAATGATTGTGAAAATAGTTTTTTGTTTAGCAAATCAGTTGGATTTTCAAACAAATAGTTTATTACATTCTCATCAGAGAAGGTATTAGATTTGTGTAAAATTTCACCCCCTCAGTTTTTGTCAAAAGGTCCACCTTTTGAGACCCCTTGAATCCAAAAAACAGGGTTTTACAAACGTGTCTGCCTGTGTGTTTGTCTTGATGTCTGTATGTCTGGAAGGACGATAACTTAAAAAAAACTTAATCTATTAGATTGGCCTTTGGGACACTTTTTTAGTGTCCTAAGCTAAATGCCAAGGTCTTTAACCAGCCATTTTGGATAAAAATACTAAAAGTGATCCCATTTCGAAAATTTTTTAGTCTACATTTTTTCATGATTCAGAAATTCTCTGTACACTTGTCCATAGTACTCCAGAAAAAAATTCGAATTTTTGATAGCCCTACAAGATTATCATAACGACTTTTTGAACTTTGTAGAAAAATTAGAAATTCAAATTTTTTACTGCACAAAAAATAATCAAAGACAAAAAATTGCATTTTGCGTTCAAACTATGAAAGATAGGAAAAAAATGATAACACAAACATTGTGAACCCAAAAAATATCTAAAAATCTGTTATTAATCACTTTTTTATAGGACACGCAGTTTACGTTTTATTTATAAAAAAAACATTGGAAACACAAAAATTAAAATTTTGGACACACGCCACAAGCGAAGAAAAAATAAATAGATAACATTTTTTCACAACGTTTTGAGACACCCAGAAATCGGAAAATAGTTTTTTTATGAATGTGTCTGTATGTATATATGCCTGTCTGTCTGTGAGAACGGTAACTTTTGAAACAATCATTCTATTATATTGGCCTCTGGTACATTGTTTTAGTGTCCTAAAGTAAGCTCAAGTTTGTTAGCCAGTCATTTTCGATATAAAATTCAAAAAGTGAGCGCATTTTGAATATTTTTGAGACCACTTTTTTCAAAATTCAAAAATTTTCTGTACAGATGTTGTTTATAGTATTCAAACAGTTAAACAATTTATCCTGAGATCTTTTTTCATAAAACCAAACATTACCAGATATAATTACACCATTAAGCCATTTCCCTTTCGGGGTAGGCGTGACTCACTCGGCAGGGGAAAGGAGTAGTGTGTGGAAGGGATAGAGATTTTTCAGATTGATCCAGAATTCTTGTGCTATTTAAGTAAATAACACGTTCGTTCCGCAACACTGCTCCGACCCAGGTTGCTGATCCATCTCTCTAGCAATCACCCCAAGCGAAGAACCTCACGAAGCTGTTATGTAAGGGTCCCCACTTGGGTCCATTAATAGTATAAAGTATTTACAAAATTCCAAAAAACAATAAAATGAACCTTTTAAGCCTGATAATGGAGGATATGAAAAAAGGCAAGAAAAGAAAAGGTTTGATTTTTAAATTGCCTACCAGATTTTCATAACAACTTTTTGAATTTTCTTGAGAAATAAAAAATTCTTATTTTGGCAGCATACAATATAATGGAAAATTGGAAATGAGCAAAATTCGAAATGAACAAGTTAAGTTTATGGAAAAACGACAAAAATTGCAAAAAATGTTTGATACGCATTTTTCTTTTAAACAGGACAATGAAACTACGTCTGTTTTAATACCAATGTAAGTTATAAATTATAATTATATACATTTATGGGAATGATATAAAATTTCAGGTACAAACTCGAGTGCGAAGTATGAGATACGTGATGAAAATGTGTTCGTTAAAGCCGAAGGAGCTTCAGCAAAAGAGAATTCTCAATCACCAAATTACTGTTGTCAATAATTTCAGCTTTAGTTTAAAAAAGCCTATGCGCAAAGATCGAGTGCGAAGCGCCAGATAAATATATTATGGAGCGCGAAGGGCGAGAACGAACAGTCGCGCGCCCTAGGGTCGCTCAAACTTGTGAGCGAAGCGAACAACGCGCACAAAGAAGAAAATACGAACGTTCTAAAATAATTAAAGCAGATAAATAAAAAATTCTATAATACATTTTCAACAATATTTTTAAATTTTAAAGTCAAAAGGACGAATGATTTATTAGGCAGTTGAATTGACAACCCTAAAATATGATTTTTTAATAAAAATGTTATTTTTTTACCAAATACTTAAATTATCATAAAATAGCCTAATTTTTAACTAAATACTTGCATCTTCAACTAAAAATATGAATTTTCAACATAACTAGAAGCTTTTGCATGCGCTGCGCGCGACCTACTAATTTACATGTAATCATTCTATTTGGCAATTAAGTTGAAGAAAATGCCACGATAATCATTTTTACTTTAATAGCTTCTATTTACACACGACTTCGCATGGGTACCATATACGTCGAAAGACCGGGTTGTGTACTCGAATTTTGAAAGTCCGACTAAACTCGGGAGGTGGTTTTTTGCAGTTTTCTTCTCATCTGACAAAATGTTTAGGCAAATGCGAGTACTTCGAGTAAACTCGTATGTAGCTCCATTGTAACTAAACCTTAGTAAAAAAACTGACCCTATTCGTTAAAAAAAAGCCAAATTCTAAACGTTTAATGAAACTTCTTTCAATAATTAATAATTAATAATTCTGGTAAATGTAACAAATAACTTCGAAAAGAGTCATCACAAAGACAATCTTAGTTAACTTCGTAAACAAATTTGAATAATACCACAGCTCTCAATATTTTTATGGAAATTGTTTGATTGATTAATAATTATTATAAATTCACAAAGTAACGTGGAAAATGATAATCGAAACACATTCTTAGTTCATTCCGTAAACAAATTATGCCTCTTCCTTGAAAAATAGCCAAGCTATAAATATGTTGATACAGATTTTTTAAATTATTAATAGTTGTAGATGTTCAAAGCATCAGAAAAAAACATCTTCGGAAAGATATTCTTAGTTAATTATGGTAAAAAATTCAGCCTACTCGTAGAAATAAAAGCAAACTCTTAATTTTTCAAAGGAAATTCTTTCAATAATTAATAGATCTTGTAAATTTACAAAGCAACATAGAAAAGAGTCATCGAATGGGCATTCCTAATTGATTTCGAAAACAAATCAATTCGTAGGATAAACGTCAAACTCTTAATTTTTAAATTATAATTGTTTAAATAACTAATATATCTTGTAAATTTACAAAGCTAAATAGAAACAAGTCATCGGATAGACATTCTTAGTTGACTTCGTAAAAAAATTAACTTGTAGAAAAAGAACGAACTCTTCATTTTTTAATTAATATTGTTTAAATAATTAAAAGTTTTTGTAAATTTGCAAAACAATATAGAAAAAAGTGATCAGATAGACATTCTTAGTTGATGCCGTGAGAAAATAGACTTTTAGAAAAAAGGCCAAACTTTAAATTTTTTATTTAAAATTGTTTAAATAATTAATAGTCTTCGTAAATTTGCAAAGCAATATAGAAAAGAGTAACCGGATAGACATTCTTAGGCGACTTCGGAAACAAATTGACTTGTAGAAAAAGGGCGAACTCTTAATTTTTTAATTAATATTGTTGAAATAATTAATAGTTTTTGTAAATTTAAAAAGCTGTATAGCAAAAAGTTATCGGATAGACATTCTTAGTTGAGTTCGAAAACAAATTTATTCGTAGGATAAAGGTCCAACTTTTAATTTTTAAATTGAAATTGTTTACATAATTAATATTTTTTGTAAATTTGCAAAGCAATAGAGAAAAGAGTCATGGCATAGACATTCTTAGTTAACTCCGTAATCAAATTTAATTGTGGAAAAAATTGCAAACTCTTAGTTTTTTAATTAAAATTTTTAAAATAATTAATAGTTCTTGTAAATTTATAAAGCAACCTAGAAAAGAGTCATCGGATAGTCATTCCTAGTTGACTTCGAAAAGAAAAATTGATTCGTAGGATAAAGGACAAACATTTAATTTAAAAATTAAAATTGTTTACCTGATCAATACTTTTTGTAAATTTGAAAAGCAAATTAGAAAAGAGTCATCGGATAGTCATTTTTGGTTGATTCCCTAAACAAATTTACTTGTAAAAAACAGGACAAACTCTTAATTTTAAAATTAAAATTGTTTAAATGATTAATATTTCTTGTGAATTTACAAAGCAACCTAGAGAAGAGTCATCGGATACAAATTCTTAGTTGACTTTGAAAACAAATTGATTCGTAGGATAAAGGCCAAACTTTTAATTTTTAAATTAAAATTGTTTACATAATTAGTAGTTTTTGTAAATTTGCAAAGTAATATAGAAAAGAGTCATCGGATAGTCATTCTTAGTTGACTTCTTAAACAAATTTGCTTGTAAAAAACAGGGCAAGCTCTTAGTTTTTTAATTAAAATTGTTTAAATAATTAATAGTTTTTGTAAATTTGCAAAGCAATGTAGAAAAGAGTCATTGGATAGTAATTGTTAGTTGACTCCTTAAACAAATTTACTTGTAAAAAACAAGACAAACTCTTAACTTTTTCATTAAAATTGTTTAAATAATGAATATTTCTTGCGAATTTATTAAAAATTTTGCTCGATGTGAAGATCTCCAAAAAAAAGAAGGAAAAATTAGTTTTTCTTCTTTTGTTCAGTTATGCGTACATGCACTCAAAATAATCATGACAATTTTAGGAATTAACTATATTTCAAATATGGAATTCTGTATTTACCCAATAATTTATATTTCTAACACGAATTAGTCTGTACTCGCTAAACATGTTACAAGCACGGAAAAACAGGTCGCGGAAAAAATGTTTGATTACATTTTCAGGACTTGAAATATTATTAAAGGAACTGCTTATAAGTATTATTTTTTACCAAAGCTTTAGATGTATGAACAATTTTTTTTCTGTCGTTTCACTCTCTGTTTTGTGACGTCTGAGTGAGCACCGCACGATCCCACAGAGCGCCTCACACCAATCCCTAACATGCGGCGTCAATTCACGGAAAGATGAAATGGAGGATCACGGAATCCAGCTTTGACTGTAATACGATTTTTATAGTTCTAGCGCTGGCTATGATTTCGATCAAAATAATAAGTTCTGTTTTTTAAGCAAAATTTGCATATATAATCAGAATTTTTAAAGGATGTTGCGGACTTTCGCTTCACCTATGCGCTTTGGAAGTGATAAAGATTGAAAATCCTACTTTTAATGTAAAAAAAATGGGTAAAACGGAATATTTTGACATCATTTACAAAAAGTGAATACTCATTTACAATAAAACAATTTAAAGAAAAAAAAATCGTAAACAAGGCCTCGAGCAAGAATTAATCTCGGACTTTCCGATTACAAACTCGGAGCGCTACCGCCTGATCTAACGCAACTTGAAAGACGCTCGCATCGGAGTCCATGTAACGTCCACGGAGAACCTACTACTGGTACGAGTATGAATAGAACAAAATCGGAAGGGTTTACGTTCCTTTTTTAAATTTCATCGAAGCCCACCGTGTTCATTTTCCCTATTTAGTTCGTTATTTACACACATTAGTGGAAATGGTTGAAAAAGATTGGTTCAATGTAAGCCTCACGCATATATCCATAAGTCCTGTTTTTGGCACTAGTAGTGTTAATGATGGCCGCAGCTAAGTGATCATTCGATTAGTCATTATAATGTTTCCGGATTATGAAGCGGGATACTTTCCCCTTCCCGAACCCTAGGCTTCTCAACTGCACCGGAGATAACATCCGTGCTTGATTTAGAGTCAGATCAAGCGGCATACACGTACATCATTCTGCCTACTCGTTACGGTATATTGCGAATCCTTGCTTAATGTCGATAACGATGCCAAATACTTGCCCGAGTTGAACAGACTTGTAACTAGGCTTTCGAGAGCCCCGGGCAACGCTTCTAATTACGCGGTAGGTATCAAAATGAAGTTAATCTTCAAAATGATCATCTGATGAATAGGTTCCGGATTTCGATTTCTATTCAATCGTATTCGATGAAATGAGCAAAACATTTTGAAAATCTTCAACGTTCATTTTCCAATTCCCGAAAGGATTAATATATTGGGTATAATCAGATTGCAAAACTTACCTCATTTCACTAGAGTATCATAAAGTGGGGCTAAACGGCGCTTGTGGAAGATAGCGGCGAACCCTAGATTCTGCATTTCTGAATGCGATGTTCAATTTGATCTAGGTAAAAATACAGAGGCTTGCAGCTAATAATTCTAAAAGTTGAGTTGCAAAACATACTAGAATGAATATTGCGTTTTTAATACAGAATTCAGGATGTACCGCTTTCTCCTGCATATTGTGAACGACACCAATGCTATAAAAATGCATGTATTAAAATTACTAGAATTTAAAACAGATACTTGTGTGTTTGTTATTCTATTACCCATTTGGATCGTTCAACATTTTGTTGTTGTTGAATTTCTATGCTTTCAACCCCCAAATTTGTTTGAATAAAAAAAATAGGATTACTGGAGGTAAATGTGATAACCGAGTTAGTCTGATAATTAGAAAACTTGAAATACAAAACAAATTATTTATAAAAATAAATTATTTATATTATTAGTTTATTTTCGGGACGAGTCCATCCCATTTTCCAGCTTTGTTAGTTTTTCTGGACGACTAGATGCATACTTTTCTTACACATATTGCACTAAACCATAACGGCAGAAAATCTGATATCACTGACACCCTACCAAGGAAAATAACAAATATTTCTTAAAGTAAACTTTTGTTGATTAGAGAAGGGGGTGATTAAAGTAGAAATTCGAAAGATAATTTGGCAAAATTTAAAACATTGTCTTCTTAAATATTTAAAATATCTTATCATATCGACTTTGTAAATTTTGGACAGTATTTAAAAAAAATGTTAAATTTCATCCCCTTAAACCTGTTCTATAGGATCCCAAAAAACTCCCATAAGTGAAAAATTGGGTTTTAAGAGGATTGGCGTTAATTTTTTTTGTACGAATTGTATCAAAACAAATAAAGTATGACTTTTTACTGATAATCAGATGTATTAAACATGATTTAAGCAGTTTTAAAATAATGATGATTCAAAAATAATCATAGAGAGTTGCATTTTTTAAAACGAAATTTCCAACCTTTTTTCACAGTGACACATTAATTAATCAGATTTAACCAGCATAATTTGTTCAACAACTAATTATTGGTTGAACTATCTTCCCTTAAAGTCATGCTAGAAAATTGAAGGTTTATCTTAAATTTCCAACTCTTTGTCAACTTTTTACTTAGAAATATTCAAACGAACAAGAGAATTATTTTGTTAAATAATCTCGTTCTGTGGGTTTTTGTCCCAAATAAAGAAATGTATTTCAGGTGCGCGTGAGTTGAAACTTATCCTAGCAGATTCAGAAACTCCGTTATTTGCCGAAATGATATATTACTTGACGTTTTGAAGGGAAGGGGAGAGTTTACCCTAACTGCACGAAGTGTCAAATATGACATAACATATTTTTTAAGCAATTAAGTTCGTTAACTTTGATTAATTATTACCCCGTTCCGAGTGAAGAGTTTAAAAGAGTTTGGAAATTTTTAAAAAATCTCAACTGTCTACTATTATTTCAGGGGAGTATTGTTTTAAATAACAATAAATTGTTCAAACAGTAATTTTTTTAAACTTTGATTAATTATTTTTAAGATCTAACTGAAAAGTTGGAAACAAGTTGAGAAATACATAAAAAATCGCGACTTTCTATTTTTTTTAAGGGAAGGTGTAAACAATAATAAGTTCTTTAAAGAATTTTTCTAACCGTTTGTTTATCAGTGAAAAGTGATATTTTATGTATCACAAAGAACTTGTACTAACAAATCGCAAAAAAATAAAAATTAGCGCAAAAATCTCGCAAAATTCAATTTTTCACTTATGGGCTTTTTGTGACCCTATAAAATAGGCTTAAAGGGATGAAATTCGAAAAGTAATTTCTGATTTGTGTTCTATAGCTAGTTGTGAAGAAAAATGTTGAGGAATAATTCGATATGGCAAGTTTTTGCATCGTCCATGTTTTGGTGGGATTTATATTACACTTTTAATTACGAGGGTAGTTCAATAAGTCCTTAGAATGACCAACATATGGCGCGCGAATCGCTCCAAATCATCTGTTTTCAGTCAGCACCACTCCCGACTAGA
>NC_046663.1:75460340-75474831 GCF_010883055.1 Belonocnema kinseyi
TATAGAGCTCCAAGGAGATTATGTTGAAAAATAAAAAAAAATTTACCCAAAAAAAATTGTTTTTATACTTCATTCTAAGGACGTATTGAACTACCCTCGTAAAACCCGAAGTATAAAGTATATAAATATTAGAATTTTAAGCAGATAAATCAGTGAAAAATTTAACGAATTTAAATTTATATCGTGATACATATGGGATATTTTTTCTGAAGTAACCCCGCAGCAAAGTGTAATCCTACTGAAGGGAAGTTTATGAGAAGGGGTGGGGGTGATTATATCTTATTGGGCCAAATATTTCCCGAGGGAAGGTGGCGATGAATTTGGATTTCGATAGGATTTTTCATGCCCTTTTCTTTGATTATAGGCATTTATTGAAAAAATAAATATTTGATCTTTAGAAATAAAGGTCAAAAACACATTTGACTATTTTCGAATTTAAACCATTTTCTTTCGTTTCTTTTGAGACCTGATAAAATCGATAGTTATTTTCCTTTAGGGACCTCAATTTTTAAAATTGGTCCGAAAGTTGCTTATGATTTGTTTTTATATATCGGTTTCGACGATTTACAACATTTAATGTTAGTAAAAAACTGGTTTACTACAGTTTTGATAGGATTCTTCGCGCACTTTTCACTGAACACATCCATTTTCTTATAAAATAAGTATGTATTTGACCTTCAAAAATAAAGGCTAAAAGTAAATTTGAATTTTTTTGGAATCTCGACCATTTTTTCGGTCTCATTGAAGGCTTAAAATAAAATCTGAGTGTTTTGGCTTTCAAAAAGCTTCAGGCGAAACAGATTTTTGACCTAACCCTGAGGTTTTGAAATGGAAAACCCTAAGCTTTTTAAGCTTAGAGCAAAACGAAAAAAATTGTTTGAGATAAAAGAGTGAAATTTATTCTTTACTCTCATTTTTTTATTGCTACATATTTATTTGAAGGAAAGCTTATGTTACGGGCGTTTTTATGTTATGGCTTATGGGCGTAAAAAGTGCACTCGAAAATCTATAAGGAACCTTTTTTTGATTATTATTATTAGAAGAGTTTTGAGTTATCGAAGTAGTCGTTATCTCTAAAAAAATTCGGACGCTTTTTTATATATGAAAAAATTTCGGCTCACCTTTTAACCTCATAAGGTCCTTAAAACAAAAAAGCTTAAATTTCTTCTAAGCCTAAAAAGAAATCGAAAAGCATTGTCCACATTTAAAAAAAAGTAAATTTCATTTTGATTGTCATTTCTAAAGGTCATATATTGATTATTCCAAAAAAATGCTTATGAGCATTGAAAATGGCGTGGAAAATGCTATCAAAACTATAAAAAAAAAACGAATTTTATTATAATGGTATTAAAATAGTTACGTTTATTTTGATGGTACACCTAAAAACCCGCAAAAAATTAAAGTTGTCTTGTGGTTTTTGCTGTTCTATTAGTGAAATTCTTGAGTATTACTGTTTCTTCTGGAAAAAATTCCTGTCCAGATTAAACTTTTGTATTACATCGAGTTTAATTGGCATGGAAAGAAGAACGTAAGAAATTCATGTTGAGCTGTGTAATGTTGCTGCCAGGTAATTAAGATTGTTCAAATGCTTCTCAGGGTTTGCAAGGGAGCAGAATTGCATGTGTTTGTTCCTAATCCAAAATGAAAAAAAGTCGAAAACTTAAAGTGGGAGAATTGAAAAATTCGAACATTTTCAAATCATTCATTGGAAGTAATACTGGTTTAAAAAGCTAAAATTAAATTAATTAAGAAATCAGTAAATGATAATTAAAAATTCAGTAAGTTCTCATTGACTCTGATTGATTCTTTAATAAATAAACATTATAATTCGATAGCATCCAAATTACAAAAAGAAAACCCAGCAAATAATTTGTATAACATTAATAAGGGAAACCTATATCTGTATTAGGGAAACATATAAATTCTATACATTTCAATTTCCAGTTGGATTAAGTGGTAGCGTTCCGATTTCGTGACCGAAAACTCAGGTTTGATTTATGCTGTTTATTTTTTTTTTTTTGCAATTCGGCTGTCCAACGAAAAAACTTAGTAAGTGACTTTTGCCATAGAGGTTATTTCTTTATGCGCATGTATCGGAACATGGTCTCTATGGCAAATGTCACCTACTAGGTTTTCCTGTTGCACAGCAGAATTGTCTATTTATTTAAATAAAGCAAAAATTTTCATGACTAAATCAATTTAAAATCAGACCATATGCCTGATTTCAAGTCGTAGAATTACTCAGCGACAAAATATGTTCTTTTATAGAAAATCAGGTGAAATGTATTTTTCCAATTGAAGGAAAAAAATTCCATAAAGTACTTAAATTTTTACGTGAATATAAAACGCAAAATTTTTCTTTAAGCTTTGATGGTTTTTGATCTAATTGAACTGTTCGAATTCTCGTTTCAGAACTTATCAGGTTTTACCATTCCTCTTCCAAAATCCACCGGAAAAAATGAAGAAAGTTCAAAATTACTAAAATGATGACGACTTGTTCGAAAATATAAAGTCAATTTTCACGAAAAAACCACACTTCTATTTTTTGCCCATTTCTACTAGGGGTCAGTTGAATTTTCAACCCGAAAAGGTGAATTTCCAAAAAAAAAGTTTATTCTCAACCAAGACTGATGATTTTTCTCCCAAGAGACTGTTTAATCACTTCAATTAGAAAAAAAAACGGATTTTTACAAAACTGTTCAATCCTCTACCGAACAGATAAATTTGTAATGAAGGAAGATGAATTTTAAACTAGGTAGTTGAATTTTTAACTAAAATATATATTTTTTGAACCAAAAATAAATTCTTCAGATTTTCAGTTCAGAAAAGTAATCTTCAACACGAACAGATGAAATTTCGACCAGTGTATCTTCAAGAAGAAGTACGAATTTTTAAACAAATAGTTGAACCCTCAACCAAAAAGATTAATTTTTAAACAAATGAGATTGAGTAATTTGTAACTGCAACCAAAAACAAATTTCCAACCAAAATTTTGATTTTCAATCAGAGTTGAGTTTGTAAAAAAATGAATGTTTAAGAAAGTAGTTTAACTTTTGACCAAATAGATGATTTTTACCAACCAAAAGTCGGGATCGAGAAAATCATGATTCAGTAAATAAGTGTATAAATTTATGTGGTGCCATATATTAAAAAAGTGAAAAAGGCTTTTTTGAAGAAAATTTATTTCGAAACAAATTTTTCCCTTGATATTCACTTCTTTCTTCGGTAGTTTTTGAAAAAATTAATAATTTAAATTTTTTCGAAAAATGTTTTTTTTTTCAATAGGAAGACATTTTTTACCAAAATCCACAGTTGGAAAATATGTAGTTCATATTATCTACAATTCACAGAAAAAATATAAGATTTTAAGGGTTGCCATCATTTTGAAAAATATTTTGGTAGTTTTTTGAAATTGTAAGGTTATTTTCAACATCTCACCAATTCTGAACAACATTTTTTTCAGCCAAACCGTGATACACGTGTTTCTTTATTTTGAGTGTAGAATAACAGACTTTCCTGCTAAAATATTCTGAGAACCTCATGCAGACCTCATTGCATGATTGGAAATGGAATCAGTCTATGGTTTTTCAACAGGAAAGTCCATTTTTGTTAAAGTAGCTATACTACCTTGATCAAAAAGTTCCCGGAATTTATTTTTAACATTAAAAATATAAGTTTATTCTTGAATATTGATGTGGTCCCCTTCAAAGTAATTCCCAACGACTGCCACGCACTTATGCCAGCGCTTGATCCAGCTGTCAAAACATTTTTAATACCCAATTTTCGGTATACCCATCAGTGTCGTTTTCGATTTTTGTATTATCTCCGATCGGCTGCTAAAACGCGTTCCGCGTAGTGGTTTTTTCAGTCGATCGAACAAAAAAAAAGTCACAGGGAGCTAAATCTGGCGAATTTGATGGCTGCGGAATTGTATTAGTTGAGTTTTTGGTGAGAAACTCACGAATAATGATGGCATTGTGCGACGGTGCATTGTCATGGTGCATAGCAAAAATCGAAATTCGCAAAAAAACAGATGCACTCAAAATTGCATTACATTTACATTTACAAAAATCAAGGTGGTATCTTCAACCAGATAATTTAATTTTATATCAAACAGTTCAATTTTCAAGTTAAAAAAACTAATTTTCATCTAAATTTATGAATTTTCAACTCCCAAAAAATGAGTTTTTAAAGAAAGGTGTTTAACTTTTAATCAATTTATGGATTTTTCAACCAAAAATGATGAATTCTCAATGAAACATCTAATGGATGATATATCGACCCACAAAGATGTACAGCATAAATAAAAGAACAGTTGAATTCAACAAAATAAAACAAAACAAAAATTTCAATTTTCAGCGAAAGATATAAATTTTAAAATAAAATTTTGAATCTTAAAAAAAAAGATTTTTTAACAAAGCAGTTCAATATTCACGCCAAAATATGATTCTCTAATAAAGAAGAATAATTTTCTAAAAATAGAATAGTTAAATTTTGAAACAAAGGGATGAATTTTTAAACAAAAAATGCACTTTCAACAAAGCAGTTGCAATTTTGAACAAGTAATTGAATTTTTGACAAAAAAAGATGATGTCTTAATAACATACCTGCATTTTGAACTAAATAATTACATTTTCAACGAAATAGTAGAATTTTTTTAACAAACAAGATAAATTATGAACCGAACATATAATGGTAGCCTTAAAAACCATAAGTAGATTATAGGGTTCTCTTAAAATTCAGTTCACATTTAGACATCAAAAATGAGAAAAAAAGGTCAATTTTTTTGAAACAGGGAGTAAAAGAAGAATTCTGCAAGAAAGGAAAAAGAGGGTGATATCTGAAATATCACAGTAAATCGAGATATTATTTATTTGAAGTTGGATAAAAACCTTGCAAAAAATTGACAACTACAATTGTCCGATGACAGACAATTGTAGTTTTTAATTTTTTGCAGTGTTTTTATACAATTTCAGACAACTAATATCTCGGGGATTTACCCCTAGAGTGTAATCTGAAGTTGGCTGAAAACGCTGCGAACAATTGACCATTACAATTATCCGACGACGGATAATTTTTATTCGCCTCCTGATATTAATTATCTGCCATAGGATAATTTCAGTTTTCAATTGTGTGAGGCGTTTTTATTCATCTTTAGATCAACAATATCTCAGGGATTTTCTGTGATGACTGTCATTTAAAATGATTAAGTTATTATTAAACTGTACCGTTGCAGGGCTATCTTTGGCAAACTTTGTTCCAATTTATCATCAGCAAACGTACTAAATTTGATTTAAGTGCTCCCCCCCCCCCATATCCTTTCTTACCAACCATAGATTTTGGCAGCAGTCCTTTAATTAATCTTCTTTTAAGTAAACTATGAAGTGCCATTCTCCATAGGCAATATTACTTAATTTATTGAAAGAAATTAGATTTGCCTTTTTTCCCTATTTTTATTTTCTTGAAATTCAACTGATGGAAACGTTATTTTTGTTGCTTTTGTATGCATAAATTTTGTTCTCGCCTTTCGAGTACAGGTAGCAAGCTTATATTCAGAGCTATACAGTGCAGTATAAATTCGCTATTTCAAACTTTTTTAGGACAAAACTACATGTTAGTAATGAAACCGAATATACGAGAACACAAACCATGGTTACTATTCAACGACTTGTTTTCAAAAGCAGGATGTACGCAGGACTCATATTGAAAGTTTCAGCTTCATGCAGAGCGATTCTGATTTTTCGTATAAGGACAAATATTAGTATTAATATTAAATGCAGTAATCATAAATTCACGAAATAATAATAAATGAATAAACAAAAAGGAGTTATCCTCAAACTGTGTAATACCTTTCGGAAATCCCTCATGTAAGATACTGTGAGATTTGCCGTGGCCCTACACAAATGTATTTAGTTATTACAAGCCTTACAGCCCTTCCCCTTTTCATTATTATTTTTTCATTTAAATGCGAAATAAATGAATAAAACCGAATATGCAAGTCTAACTATTTTTTGTTGAAACTTCAATCTTTTCAGCTGAAAACTCTACTATTAAATTTTCGATTAAGAATTAATCTTTTTTGGTTGAAAATTGAATCATTTGGGTGAACATGAATCTCCTTGGTTATAAATTAATCTTTTTGGTTGAAAATGATGTATTTTGTTAAAAATTTAACTTTTTTAGTAGAAAAGTCAATTCTTGCTTTAGTTGGTTTTATTGATTAAAAAGTAATGTATTTCAACGAAAACCTTACGTATTCCATTTTTGATTGAAAGTTGATCTTTTTTAGTTAAAAACTCAACTGTTTAGATGCAAATTCATGTGTTTTGCTAAAAACGCATCCTTTTAAGTAGTAAATTGTTTCTCTTGTTAGAACATTTAACCATGTTCTCGGAAATTTATGCATTTTGTTGAAAATTCTTCTATTGATTTCGTTAGAGGATCAATTTTTGTGGATGAAAAGGCCACTTTTTGGTTAAAAAATAATCTGTTTGACTGAGAATTAAAGTATCCCTGGTGAAGAAAATTTAATATGTTATTTATAATTTATAAAATATTTAATAAGTTTTCCAAAATTTTCAAAGAAGTAATCTGGCTGATTTTAATGTAATTTTTGTACTTTGGCAGGATTTTCAAAAAATCGTAGGAAAAATTCGAGTTTCAAGATATTAAAATTATTATTAGATTCCTGAAAATTTTTTAAATGATTTTTTCTAAATCGATTTTTAGTAGAACATTTAACAAGATTTCAAAACAAATGTTAAATTATAAATTATTGTTTCTAGCTTAAAATTGCTTAAAAAATTATATAATTTTGAAAATTTACCAATTTTTAAATTAATTTTTTAATTCAGAGAATTGAAAATAATGGCCTTGATTCTTATTTTTTAAAATATTTTAACTATTATGTTTTTTGTTGAAAATTCATTTTTTCGGGTAAAGAATTCAACTTTTTCGTTGATAGCTGAAATACTTGTTTGAAAATTATATTTTTCAAGATTCTTAATTTTAGTTAAACATTGATGTTGTTAGTTAAAACTTTATCTAATTTGTTAAAAATTTGTAGTTTTTTTTTGCACGGAACCACCTACAATGCCTACCATTCTTAAAATAATTTGTAATTCATTCAGCAGGTAACCTTATCTTTTAATATCTTTAGAACATTTATCTTTCTGAATCTTTCTGAGAATCATCTTGTGTCAAAGTACGATTCTACTTTATCGATGTCAAATAATTGACGTTACAGTTCCTAGTATCAGGAGACGGAGTAATTCTAACTACAATTAGAGTCATTGTCGGGCGGTAATGCACCATTTAGGAAATGGCAGTTTAGGAATTTGAACGTCTATTTCCTTGTTTGAAACCCCTAAACTCTGAAGAAAACATATATCTTCTTCTTCATTATTTAAAATGCAAGTTTAATTTAAATTTAATATTTTCCAATTTGGAAATTAAGGAATTTAAAAATTTTGTAAAAACTTTTAGCGTTATTAAATTTAAATCCTTTGGGAATTTAATTCATTCTTCTATTATCTAGGATTAAACCGGATGAATAGTTATAACTCTTTCTGATGTAATACTATAAATTTGTCACCAGTTTATTCTGCTTTTAGACTCAAGTAATCGTAAATTTGACGTCACTTATCATAGCGTCCTAACTTTTGGTGACGTCTAGACATTTTCCGTGCCAAGTACGCGGCATATGAAATTGCAGTCGGAAGACCTTCTTGAATATGTATTCCAATTAAGATAACTCGGCCGTTTCTAAATTCTCAATATTTCCATCATTCCGATCCTGTAATTTTTGAATTTTCCAGTATTTCTAAATTCTTAAATCTGTCTTATTTTTAAGTAGAATCCTTTCAAACTGTAAAGAGATAGATCAGATCGCTTTTAAATTTTGTCGCATTTACTTTTTGACGCTACCAAATCAAATCCTCTTTAATAATTTTAAGATAATAAATCATAACTTTTAATAAGAAAAATCAGCTAAAACCTTTTGCGAATTTAGAGATATATGTGCTTTTTAATACTCTTTCAAGGTAGAATTAAAACTGCCCAGTTATCTAATAAATCATTGAAAATATGTATAATTTATATGGGTTTTATTTTATAGCCTTCCGCTGGAAATTTTTAGTTTTAAAAAAGCTTTGAAATAATAAAGCATAGAGTTACGAAGAAGACTGAAAGTTTTTAAAAATTTTAGATTAATTTAGTTTTTATTGAACAAAAGTCATTAGACTTATATTTAGTGACTTATGTTCAAAATAATAAAAATTATAAGCCTAAACAATTTCGGCTCGTTCTAGTGGTTTTCATCGCGAATTGAAACTTTCTCTTAAAAATCATTAGTTTTTTAACAATATTAAATTTGTTCACAAATTTTAAATTGAAAAGAATTATATTTAAAAGAAGATTCATAACTTTTAAACCATTTTAGGTTATCTGGGCATTTGACACCGAAAACTGATTATTTTAAATAAGAATCATTAGATTTAAGAGAAGACTTAATATCCAGGACAAGTGTCTGCTATGTTTTGTTGGTGCTTTTCGTTGAAAATTATTGGAATATTCAGTAAAAAATGATTTTTTTACAAATAAATATAAATTTGTTTTCTGTGTTAACCCTCATCTTTTTATTTTTAAGCATAGATTGTTAGATTTAAATCAAATAATTTTTGTTTAAAATAATATAATTTACAAGTATGAACAATTCAGAAATGTTATAGTTTTTTTCGTCGGAAACTGAAATGCTTAATTTATAATAATGATTTCTAAACAATTTCAAGTTAAATTGCCGTAACAATTTTAAATTATCTTAGTGTTTCTCTTAGAAAAATGGTATTTTTATTTTAAAAAATTAGATCGAAAATATTATAACATAGAACAAAAATGCAATAGAAGTTGACATGATGTACAAAAATACTATATATTTTACTTTAAAGTTAAGACATCAATTTTCGTCACCCATGAAAAATGTTTTCCATTTTGAAACTTTAAACGCTTTCATTTTTTACGATTTTAAATTAAAATCTTCTCACATTTCAGCGTTTTCTAATTTAAAGGCATATTTTTACTTTTCAGCATCTTTAAAATAAAATACATTGATGTATATTTAAACTCTTTCGAATATACTTGGTTAGCTACTTAGGTGCTTCCTGCGACTTCTGAAGTTAAAATTATTTTCAAATTGTTTCACATTTGAAAACCTTTAAAAATCTACTGAGTTTACCTCATCGGATAGTTGAAAAGATATTGTTTTCCAAATATTTGAAATTTTATTAAATGGAATATGAAAGCTGATATTTGACAAATTCTCTCTTTCAAGCTGTAAAATTTTAGATAATTAACCTTGAAAGCTTACAAATGGATTGCTTAAAACTTTGCGATATTTTTATAAAAGTGTGGAAGAAATATAAGAGAAGTCTTGTCATGAATTGATCTTGGAACTCGAAGTATCTTTTAATCTAGACATTAAGGGTTCGGAAGTTACGTGAGGTTGACAAGTCGCGGAGCTTTAGGGGAAGTTGTGCATCTGAGGAAGCTGAACTTTTTAATCGCGTTCTCACGATTAATTAATAATCTTAAGCGGTCGACAGCGAGATCTCAAAGCAGCAAGTTTCTCGTACCGAGCGTGACTGATGCTTTCAGCCCCATAATCTTGGCTTCTTTAAGTAGAAAAGCCGTCAACGGCAAGACAATGTTTTAAATAATGTACAAACCTTCTGAGATCAGTTTTATCTTCATTAATGACTTTAGTAGTTATAAATAAAATTCCATTGACATTCAAAACTTAGAATTAAAAAATTAAACTTATTCAATTAAAAAATAATTTTTGAGCGCCTAAACATTGAGAACATTTTAATGATACTTTTAGAAAACTTTAATTTAAGAACCTCAAAATTTTTAACATGAAAAGTTAAAACTATTCCCACTTAAAAATGTAAACAATTGACAATTATGAATTTTAAATATATATGTTTTAAATTTGCAAGCGTATTTTGACACAATTTCCAATTCTGAGTGTCCGAACCGAAAGGATTTAAATATAAAATCATCGAAATTCAAATTACCCTGCCCTTAGAATTAAGGTTTTCAATTTTAAATCGTTTAACTCTAGTCTTGGTAGCTTCCTTGGAATTAAGGAATTCTTTAATGTTAACTTAAAAATGTTTTTTTTTTTATTAAACTACTATTTATGTTAATCTAAATTATTTAATTCGGACTGAAGTTTCGTCCATATATCACGTAACGCTTTTTTGGACGATTTTTTTAGCCCCCTCCCTTTATAATACTACCGAAACCATAGACAATGAACACCCCACACCCCAACACTCATTATTAAGTAAATTTCAGTAATCTGATTTTTAGTTTGAGAAATGGAACACTTATTTTGAAATTAAAAAAAAATTTCTTCATGAATCTTTTTTTTTCCTTCATTCAGAAGCTTTAAAACTTTTAATTGTGCTGATTTAACTTTTTTTTTCTATTTTGATGTGGTCTGAGAACTTAGAAAAAAATTCATGGTAAAAAATACTAGCATTTTCTTCCGTTCGAACAGCACTAATTTTATCAAAAATAATCTGAAAATATCTACCCGCTGTGCAAGCACAGTCTCATCGCGGGATGCGTGTGCGGCTTGCAAATTTGAACGAGCCTAGAGCGCGCAACTGTTGGTTCTCGCGCTTCGCGCTCGATCTTTGTATTTCCCCACATTCGTTCACAGACCTTTTTAAAGTAAAGGTAAACCAATCGGAAACTCTAATTTTGTGATTATGAAGTTCTTAACGATATGCTTAATTACTCCAAATGGTAACCGATTTTCATAAACTTTTTTTTCATTTTCTTAAAATTGCATCAGGAAAATGATTAAGATAATCAGAATTGAATTGAGCCATATCTTTAGGGTTTTAGTTATTGAAACCGCCTTAAATCTCATGACAATGAAAGGGTTCTCATAGCGGGGGGGGGGGGGCTTCCGAGTAGCTGGGCTTGGGCTGGCTTCCCCCTCGGGGGCTGCCCGGCCCGGGGTGACATCCCCCTGCCGGCGGCAGCCTCATCTGCCGGCGGCACTAGTTTGGGAATCGCTGCTCTAGAAGGCGCAGGCAAGGCAAGCAGATGTTGGGATTTTCCGAAAAAGGCGCTGGTTTGAGTTATATGGGTATGAGAATATTTGGTAAGAATGCAGTAGAGGTACTATTGGCAAGGCTACCTGCGAAATTATTTAAACCTGTACAGCTGAAGAGGATTTACAGAGACATAGCAATGGAGCTTAAAGGAAAGTGTTCCGTCTATAAAAATTTAATCATTGAAGATAGACCCCTAAGGCAAATGCCCGACTCGCCCTATGACCTGCCATGGTTACCCCCACCATTGCATCCCGCGCGTTACCCCTCGCATTCCTTTTCTCGCCTGCGATTATATCTTCGAAGACTGATGTACCTGTGATATTTAAGGATTCCCCATAATAAAATTAAGCTGTTGTTCTTTTGGTTCCATTTTAGAAATTTCCCATTGAGTTTATGACTCTAAAATTCGAAGATTACAACAAATCTTTCATAAAAGTGAAATTGCTTCAACTTTATTTGTATAATATTTGTCTTTTTATTTATAAAATTATATATATACACTATATTTTAGTATATTCCTTGGCTAAAAACTAATTTACTTAGTTCAGAATTAATTTCTTCTGAGAAAAACGTAACTAGTTTGTAGAAAATTGGTTGTGTTTTGGTTGAAACTTAATCTTCTTGGATAAAAATTCAATTTTGTAGTTAAAAGTTAATTTGATTGCAAATTTAAATATTTTCAGTTTGAAATGTCGTTTTTTTTAAATTGATCTTTAAACATATAGTTAAACTATTTTATTGATGTTTAAACTTTTTTATTTGAAAATTCTATTATTTGGATACAAAATCGTGCATTAAAAAGTCTTGTTTCTTGTTAGAAGACTATTTTTCTTGGTGAAAATTTCTCAAAAATATTTATATTTAACTATTTCATTAAAAATTAAGCTAATTTATTAAATTGAAAATCTACATTTTTATTAAAAATTCATATTTGAGAAGATTTCAAAAGACTACCAATATTTTATCGAAAAGTCAGAAACTTTAAAGATATTTTTTTATATTGCAGGATTGAGTAAGAATTTATGGAAAAATTTTCAATTTTTTTTCCTTTTATAATTTATTTTAAAATTGGAAAATTAAAAATGATTATTTTCTAAAATTAATTTTAAGAATATATTTAAAAATATTCAAAAAGATTTCCAAAATTGTCATTTATGAAACTTAGAATTAGTTTATTTTGCAATTTACCGATATTTATTTTAAATTTGGAAAGTTAAAAATGATTATTTTTAAAAATTAATTTCAAGAATATATTTAGTAAGATTTAAAAATATTTCCAAAAATTTCCGAAAATAATATGGAAGATTTTAACAGCTTATAATATAAAAAGAAGTTGAATAAGAAGTTTAAAAAGAATTTAAAAAATGATAACGAATTAAAAAACATTCCATAACATTTTCAACAAAATTTAGGATTTCGAAGATTTTGAAATCAAATTTTGAAACTGTTTAAGCATATTGAACGGCTGAAAAAGAAGAAAATGCAAATCACTTTTTGGTTGAAGATTCATCTGCATTGAGTGAGGATTTAACTTTTTTAATTAAAAATTGCTCTTTTTATTCTATCCAGCTGCTTTTCATTTGAATTAACAATATTTTCTTGCCTAAAATATCAACTATTACATTTCTCGTTGAGAATTCATCTTTTTTGGTTGAAAATGAAGTAAGATTTCACCATACTTCATCGTCTAACGTTATTATTAAATGGCATGGGGAAGGGGCAATGTCACGGATCCGAAATGGAGGAATTTTTAGTTGAACAAATAAATTGTCATAAAATGGCTTAAAATATAACAATTTCCAGTTTTAGAAACAAATTAGATGAATAAATTAAAAATTTAGAAATTCAAGTACAAGGAATTCGTTTCTTCCATTCAAATAGCTTGAGATTAAATTTAATGTCTCAGCCAGTCACAAATCATAATAAAAATGTATTAATTATAAAATATTCCAGGAATTTTCACAGAGTGAATCTTAATACGCAGTGCTATTATTCATTCTCATTTTAATTTAGAAATTGAATTTTTTCTATGTATAACTGCCAAAAATTTGTATTTGTTTATAAAATATCTGGTTACAAACACTATTTACAATAAGGTTTATTCTTAACGTTTTAATTATTTTCGTGATTAAACATAATTCTTATATTAATATGTACATTGAATCAAACTAGTACTAGTTATACAGTATTTTGAAATTCAAAGTAATAAAGTCCATGAATTTTAAACTGAAAACCTTAAAAAAATTGAATAATATGTAAGATAGTAAGATTGGCCAACTTTTTAATTAGTAGTGTGTAAATTTTATAAATTTCAAATTCTGTGTTTGTGAAACTCAATTTCTTTAGAATCTTTATATGGTAAGATTATTTTATTTCAAATTAAAAGCATTAATAGTTCCATCAATTTAAATTCATAGAAAATGTTTTCACGACAATTATTGCAGATTGATAAATAAGAAATTGCAGTCAAATTTCACTTTTAAAACGTTAAAAATGGTAAAATTTGCGAAGCTTTTAATTTGCAGTTTAAAGGTCTTCAAAACATAATAAATTTAAATTCTGAGCTTTTCAAATTAGAGTAATATATAGACATCCTATGAATGAGCATTGTGAATACAAAGGGATTATAAGTACAATAGATACTAATTTCAAAATCTCAGGTATACCCGCCTCTAATCAGTCTAATCCGTCGCGAGATGTACTGGTTAGAGGCAAGTGAGGGGTAGCAATGGTGGGGGTACACTTAAGCAGGTAATAGTGCGAGTCGGGCTATGACCGAACCTAATTGGTAGCAAATGTCGCAAGCGAAGATTTCCTGAGCTAATATAAATTTGCGGACTATCCTTTACGAAAAGAGAGTTAAAAACGGCAGATGTTTCAGCAAGAAATAAACTGTCTAGTCATTGACAAACTGAAGAGAAAATTATTTACAATAGTATAATTTGATTTGGTACTTCACAC
This sequence comes from Belonocnema kinseyi, assembly GCF_010883055.1. Lineage (NCBI taxonomy): Eukaryota > Metazoa > Arthropoda > Insecta > Hymenoptera > Cynipidae > Belonocnema > Belonocnema kinseyi. The sequence continues at coordinate 75,474,431 of NC_046663.1, forward strand.
TATTTGTTATCGAAAACTTTGCATATAAAAAATACGCAATAATGCTGTGGCCAAGAAAGATATTTAACTTTTTGTTTAAATGACAGTTTATCCTGATAGGTTATCTTAACTTCCGAACAGAATAATTTCACTAATCACTTAGTCAAATAACAGCCTGTATTTGTTGACTTATTCAATTAGCGAAATTTTACTAAAGATTCGTAAAGCCTGACGTAAAATTAATTAACTTAGAAGTAAATTAATAATTTCCTAACTTTTTGCTTTTTAATTAGTCCTCTGAAATGTATCATGCGTGATAACTGCTTAATTCACATCTTCACGATTGCAAAGGGGAGAGATAAAAGGTCCTTAAAATAAGAAATTCAAATTTTAAGAAAAGAAATAACAAAGAACTTTTTAGA
>NC_046663.1:75474931-75476289 GCF_010883055.1 Belonocnema kinseyi
AAATGCTGATGGGTTGAAGAAAACTTCTTCCACCAGAAGGTTTTGATACAATCTGGTCCCAGTGCGGAATAGTTCTTCATCCCTCTTAATACTTTTTTCACCACCTCGGTAGTGATGGGTGGGCATTCTTCATCAGGTGTTATGAGGGCAACACATAACTCCTTGAAGCTATTTATATTTTCTGAGTCTTCGTCCTGTCTATGCTGAACTTCGTAGACTTCTCTCCAAAATACTTCGAACTCCTCTGGTTTGGGTGGGTGTTCGACAGTAACTGGAGGGTCTTGGAAGAGTCGAGATGGGTCAGAGAGAAACTGTTGATTTTCTCTGACCCAACTCTCCCTCCGCTCTAGACTTCTCTTAGCGTCAGATAGTATCCGTATTCTCTCAACAATATGCTGCCTGATGGTCAGCAGCTTTGACTTGTTAAATGTGTGATAACGAGTTCGGAGTTCTCGCGCGTTAACTTTCGAACCTTGGCGGTAAAATTTCTGCCAGATGTGATGTAGTCAATTACACATTGAATGCGGGACGCGTACTGTCTTGCTCAGCCTATCTTTATGGCAAGTTGATGCATTCGTCTTTTGGTCTTATGATCAGCCGTTGGTTTTGTTTTACGGTTCGCATCGGCCAAAGCTCTCGCTGCATTATACACACAATAATTGATAGCCCAGAGGTCGGATTCAGCGGAAAAATGTCCACGAAGCTCGTCATCCATTTCAGCCAGATCTTTAGGCTTGAGAGAAACCTTGGTGTTGATGTTTCTCCGGGTCGTGAAGCATCGCTCTTCATCTATTGGATGCCGGCCCGCGGTTGGTCTTAGTGTCACCTCTCTTTCTTTGTTGCCGGCTTGTTCTAGTTGTGGTAGAGTAGGCGTTCCGCTTACATAGCCCCTTTTACGGAGTAGTTCAGCATGGTTTCGCACACGTTGCTGCGAAAAGTGCGATAGCTCCGGGTTTTTCTCGCACCACAGAGCATGCAGCCGTGCCATGTAACCCCGTTCACGGGCCACACTCGCATCGTAGCAGTCTAGCAGTCGTGATTCAGTCGGTCCGTCCACCCAAAGGTCACGAGATCCCGCCGATCCATCGCATTGAATCCATTTTCATTGGCTCCCCCAGCTCTAGATTGGTCGGCATTGTTGGCCGATCCATTGTCGGGAGCCCTGCGCGTTCTGTTGTTTTGAGCCGCACTTACTACAACTATGTTTGGTGTTGTCATTGTTGTTCCCACTAGAAGCTAGGGAAAGGGATTCGTCCTTCCTTGTAGAGCCCCGCATGCAAGGATAAGGCTGCTTACTCTGAGAGGTCGCCTGGTATCCCAGAGTCACCGTTCTAGACACCTCACCCAGGTGCCATTCA
>NC_046663.1:75476389-75484046 GCF_010883055.1 Belonocnema kinseyi
ACGGTTGTGAGACGTGGTTATGGCTGAAATTTTACCGCCATTTCGCTGGAAGCGTGTGCAATTTTTCAGATTAGCACCCGCTCCCGGCGAAATCCTGCGGTTTTCCTTATGACAAACTTTTTATTATATATATATATATATTTATGTTGGCACAGGCTTAAGATGGTTACTGCCCAACATGTCGAAGTCAAGTCACTTGATGAGAGCAGTGTGCCGCACAGTTCCATTCGAAAATGTTACATAATAGGTCCCGAGATTATTTTGTATGTTAATGAAAAATCCAATTTTCGATTGAGAAAAAAAACTAAGGATTAACTTTTTAACCATTGAGTTGCTGAATCGATACAAAAGAAGTTTTTACAAACAATAGTAGGTTTTGAGAAAATAGACGGTAGAGTTTTTTATTGCTGGAGAGCTACGTGATAAAAAATCGATTTTTGAAACAAAGTGATAACTTACTTCGTAGCTATTGAGTAGCAGGATCGATAAAAAAATACTTTGAACCAACAATATTATTCGGTTTCGATAAAAAGGATGGGGAAATTTTGTTCACTTGAGGCGCTCGCTTGGATGTTATCAAAAAAAACTTTGGATGGTTAAAGAAAATTCAATTTTCAATTCTAAAAAAGTTAAAATTTATCACTTTTGGTCCAAAATTAGTCAGCCATTATCAGCTTCTTGGCTTAGATGAAACGGCGTACAGTAGGGTATTTTAGATTTGTTCGTGCATATAAATCGACGACTCGTCAATTTTCAACCCAATTTAATTTTTTTTTAAATACTCGTGAATAAATTTACTGTCGGAGAGATACGCCACTATTACGACTTGAATCGTCAGTACGTCAAAAAAACGTCGACCAACGTCGGCAGTCGTCGGCCGATCTTTAGGCTATTCAGATAACAGTAATATTTGGTAACTCGTACAAGCAATGCTTCATGCTCATTGTTATTTATGTTTTCAACCATTACAAGTGCAAACCTTTCTATTCTCATTCTATTTTTGCAATAAAAGTTTTAAATAATAGTTAATAAACGTTCATAACGTTAATACTTTAATTTTCAAGTTTTTCAACCGAGAAACGTTTATTCTGAAGAAATCAACGAAAGAGTATTTTATAGAATTTTAAATCTTTTTTTCTTACAGTATTTATGTTTATTTTAATAAAATTATTATTTAAATAATTAAATACCGACCAGAATTTTTTTATCAATGTACTACGTATTATTTTAAAGTAAGGTTTCCAGACTCGTTGGTTGGAAATGTTTGGGTGTGTGAATATCTGCTCTGATTGATCAGTGAAATTAATAACAATAATAATTAAAGAAAGTTATATGCGATATGAAATTGTTATATCAGTGACATTATATTCTTTTCCATGGTCTTATTACTCGCGGAATCTGAATTTTATGATTTTTGTGTCTGCCGACGTTGGTCTAAATTTTTTTGACTTACTGACAATTCAAACAATAATAGGGGCGTATCTCTCAGGCAGTAAATTTATTCACGAGTATTTAAAAAAAATCAATTCGGTTGAAAATGGACGAGTCTTCGATTATTTATTCTAATTGTATTTTTTCTTAAATGATCTTGTCTTTATGAAGTAACTGTAATTTTTTAGTTTATAGTAAATGATTTTTATTATACTGTGACATTGGGAATCGAACCCTTTAGCGCCCGCTCAAAGCCCGATGCGCTATCCTCTGTCCCACGGAGTTAGGTGATGAATTCTGTACCGATTTAGTACCATCATCTGATGACGTTACCACACTGTTAACACCGTCTAATTCAGTCTTTGTGTGAGCAGGGAGAATTTATGTGAAGTGATCTGAGTACCAAGTTACAATATTAATAAAAAATATATCTATTTGATCATTTTTCGAATAGATACATATTTAACTCAAAACTTAGATTGTTACCCTGACTTGAAAATTGGGTCGCTGAAAATAGCACGAAAACTATAAAGTGCAGTGTAAATTAATAATCCTTCCTTTACGAGATTGTTTATTCCATAAGTCGAGTTCTCGAAGAGAACTGCTAAATCACAGAGGATTATTGTTAGGAATTGAGTACATTGCCTCTTTGATAGAAATGTATACTTTACGTTTATTCTCGACTGCCCCATGATTTTCAGATAAGATACGTCTAGACGTAAATGACGTAATCTCATACGTGTGTGTTTACTGTTTCGTTATAAAAAACAGAAGATTTAACACCACTTTCGTGTAATTATTTATTACTAAATAAAAAAGAATTTTTAAAATTCTGAGTTTTATCAATTAAAATTTGTTCTGGAGTCTTCTGTTAAGATTGAAAAGTTAATATTCCGTAGGTGGCGCTTTTTTAATAATTGTATACAACCGTATGTAAAGAAAATTCATTGATGATTTATTTATAAATAATTTAATACATTTATTTATGATTATTTTCTGTTAACTGGAAATTGAGAGTTAATGTACCTATGCATACAAAATAGGCCAGTATGTCATGGGCTTTGGCAGACGTTCTCATTCCAACAATTTTCCATTTGAATCCTATATTAGTCGTGATTGTATTCGACATAAAATGCGGATTCTGGGTGAGGCATATTAATCTATATCCGCGTTTGAGAATTGTTTTTTTTTCTCAAAATCAATTAAAGAAGCTCTACCATGAAAGTTGAGGCTGCATTCCGATGTGATTTTATATTATTTAATTTTAGATTTAGAAGAACTGTTCAAATAGGCTTTCTGTTAGGAAACAATAAATAACCATTCTCAAAATGTTGTTGATTTGATTCTGTCAGAAAAATATAGTTACTAATAGTGGTGCATAACGATACGAGATGATCTTCGGTCTCGTTACTTTTTGTTCGTATAATCAGCAATTTTTAAAACGAGTTTCTCTTATATTCATTTTTCTTTTAACATTTTCATTATAATGAGAATGTATTAGTTTTGTTTCATTTCATTTCGTCTCAAAAATCGAACCATTTTTCATTTAATTTCAAATGGTTAAATTATAAATTGTCAAAATAAAATGAGGCCCTAGCCTAGTTTTCTCGAAAACGGCTTTACCGATCATCATGATTAAAATATATGTTCTAGAGTCTAGAGTCTAGAGGATACTAAGGGGGTTCCAAAAAAAACTCAAGACACAATGATGTTTATAATAAGGAGATAAATAGAAAAAATAATTTTTAAATAATTTGTTTTAAAGGAAGTACTTCTAGAACACCAACTATTTTCCTCTGTATCATACATTTAAGGCTGCAAAATATACTTTTGTCGAAATGATCACAGCATAATTCATAGTTGAAAAAAATAAAAACTACGTATAAATTATTGCGTCATAAGCTAAGAATTATTAATATTAATAACTTAACAAAACATATATACATTCCCATATATATACTTTATATGCACAAAACATACGTATATTATTTTAAAGCTGCGGATTGGTCGACGTCCGTGTTTTCTTCGATGGCAGAATGAATGTTCTGTTTTTTGAATAAATCACTGAGGATCTCAGCTGGTCTTAAGACTGGGAAATTCACGATAAAATGTGTTTTTAATCGAATGATGCTACTGCATGTAGTTTTCATTGCAGCATTGCCTACAAATGATTGCATTATAAGCTAAAAATTAGGTTGGAACCTCATTCTAATGGAATTGGATACATGTGAGGGGTCAACAAGTAGTTTATATTTTTTTAAAGACTGAAGTAATACTGTGATCATTTCCGCAAAAATATATTTTGCAGTCTTGAATGTGAGTATAATACAGGGAAAAATAGTTGGTGTTCTAGAAGTACTTCCTTTAAGAAATGTTTTATTTTTATTTATCTCCTTATTATAAACGGAGTTGGTTCTTGAGTTTCTTCGGAACCCCCTTAGTGCAATATGGATCACATCCGAGCGGAGTCACCCAGATCATGCTTATCCTGCTACGGCCTTTGATCGAATACCTCTAATTTACCTTCGCACGATGTGTTTAAAATCATTCCAATCATTATAAAATGCAAATATCGATCAATATCATATGATACGAGATGATCGCTTTAACGATGCGAAGTGAAATAAGGATTTGTAGAAAAAACGAGTGTGTTACTCGACATTGAAACTTCTCGCTATTGACTTACGAATTTCATTTCATTTAATCTAATTACTTACTAATTATTTTAAAGATTAAAAAATTGCTTAAATTATAACTACTAAATTGTACTAAATTGTACTAAATTGTGTGTTCGCACATAACTGTCCAATAAATAAAGTTTTATTTTTTTATAAATACCACACATTTATTTTTAGTTTGAAAACAAGTCAAAATAAATATATATCTATTTTTTAAAGTTATAGTAACCAGATCTCGCATGAATATGGCTAAGTGGCTATTTTCAGTATGTTTATCTGTGAATAAAGGTTTAGAAATTTACTCCACCATTCATTTTGTTAATCGAAATTAAAAAAACTAATCTTGTTACGTGAAAAAGTTTATTTCTACATGTTTGAAAACATTTTTGATAAAAGAGAACATATCAAATTTGAATGATTTTTTAATATTAAGTAATAAGTCTGTACCGACAACAGAAAATTTTAGTTAAAATAAAATGATTTAGGTTTCGATTTAAAACATTAGTTTTCAGCTTTGGAGGTTTAAAAATATGTCGAAAAAAAATCGGGAAGTTTTTAAGATAATTTTTTAATTTTGCTGGATTATAAGCAATTTTAGGATATCTGAATTATTTCAAAAGACATTTCAAAGTTTCTTCAAGATTTTGAAAAAAAAATGTTAAGGCTTTTTAAAGGATTTGAAAAGTTTCAATTTCATAAACAAAATCATTAAGAATCGTGGGAAAGTTAAAAATGATTTTCCGTGTGGAAGAATTAATTTTAAGACACTATTTTAAAACATTTTGAAAGATTTCTAAAATTGCCAACAAATAATCTGTGAGATGTAGGATCATTTTTTTAATTTTGAAGAAGTAAAAAAAATGTAGAAAAATTCGAATGATTTTAAACGAGTTTTAAGAGGCATAGACGTTTGAAATGTTTAAAAATAATGTGAAATTGTAAAAGATCAAACAATTTTTTTAACAGTATGTAGATCTTAAAGATTTCTAAATGAAATTTTGTAGCTTCTTAAGGATTTTAAAGGGTTTTAAGATTATATAAATAATTTCTTAAGATTCCTGGCATAATTTTAAATGATATATAATTTTGAAAAATTAATTTTTACCGAAGCTTTGAAAAGATATCACAACGTTTCTAAAATTTCCACTGATGTAGAAATTTTATCAAATCTAATGAACATTCAGAGTTTTAGATGAATTAATTTTTTTTTTTAATTTAAAATTAAAATCTTGAGTTGAAATATGAAATATTACGTCTTTCTCTGAAAATTCATTTTGTGCATGAGGACGAAGAACTTCTAAATAAACTATCAAAACTTTTCGTTTTCAAATAAGTTAAGTTTGCTCAATACGTGAGGGAAATTTCCTTGAGACGAATTTGCGTGTAAAATAGCCATAAAATATTTTTGAATGTCAGAATGGTGAAGTCGTTTCTGAGAGACAACCGTTGCATATCGTTTTTCATTATGGAGATGAACTCCTGAATTTTCAGGTATTCCTCGCGATGCGACTTGACATGTTGTTTTATTCAACGCAACATCAAAATATTGTCAACTCGAATGAGTTTGTAATTTCACATGCCGAAATTCGTTTTGTAGAATTCTAATAATGTTTGTAATGACACGACTCAATGAAAAATAAAAATTACAAAGCAAAAGAGACGGGATTAAGAATAATTAAACCGGACATATAATTCATCGTAGTTAAGCTTATTTAATGTTAACGGTAGATGATCATCAGTCAACTCAAATTATAAAATATAAAAAAATTTAAATGGTACCAAGTTAACAGACCAAGATCTGTATGTTTCAATTCAGAAAAATTACTATTCAGGGTGTCCAGCGACCTTAAAAATCTGGAAAACCTGAAAATTTCTTTGAATTTTCCTGAAATCTCTGTGTGTCATGGTTGCTGATTAAATACGAGTTATTTCTAATCGTCTATAATTTAGACACAATTCCCTTTGAAAACTAATTGGAAAGGCTTAAAATGTAAAATTGCAATTAAAGTTTAACTAGATATAAAATCGTAAAAAGATAGGATAAATTGCTTATATAATTTATGCGATGTCATTATTATCTTTAGAATGAATGTTCCAGGTTTAATTTCGTACGCAATACTTTCGCCAATTTTTCATCATTTATCAATATTATGACTTTAAAAGTTGCTATCTTCGAAACTCTCAACTTTACAAAAGACACTTCTCAAAATTGGGTAGTTTATACATAAAGACATTTTGAGAATGATAAGAGAATTTTATTACCTGTTTTCAGAAAGAATAATTAGAACTCTGATTCAAAATATACCTTTGGGAATGCCAAAACTTCGCTTTCATAAATTGTTAAAATTTAAAATAGAACTTTTTTGGCTCGGAAGTATGGAAAATTTTATGGACGTAGAACCTTGAGGCTTTGGAAGATGTAAGATGAATGCCTTGAATTTTGCTCTGATCTTTATCTTTTTTTATTTGCAAGATTGTAATTGGTAGTGGGGCAAAAAAGAGACAGCATCCTATAATTCTAAAATCAAGACTAGTCTTTGGCAGCCCTGCTAATTTGCAATCATCTAAGTATCAAATCTTTCAATTTATAAATCTAAAATTTGAGGAAAGAATTGAAAAATATTCTTTGAAGCAAAAGTTGCGTACAGTCATGTGTTATTTTGGATTGAATACGTCTTCAGTATAGTGTGAAGTGAATCATCTCCGCGCCCCCTTAAAATGACTTTATTATAGGGATATGCCGGAGAATGTCAAATGGGATTTCGTCTTTAATCAAGTCTCAGCCTTGATGGAAGAAAACGTGCACCCCGCGAGTAACTCGCGCCAAGCCTGCGCTTTGGTCCTCAGGGTCAAAAGCTCTCTTCCCTTGGCTAGAATCGAAGAGCGTGGATCGTGGAATTTCACCAAATACTCGACGAATTATCTTCCAGTACTTTTCGAGGTCTTTCTTTAGAGTTGATGTACCATCTCGGACTTTTTAAATTAAATTGAGTATTTGTTGACAACAACCTCGGATGAAAATGTGATTAGTTTCCGGTCTTCGGTAAACAAGTATCGACTTCGTGCAGCTTTATTGCTGACATTTGCTTGTAATGGAGTTCGTGAAAATGACTTTTGTATTTTTGCTTTCGGTTCCGCGGGGGTTTAAGAAATTTGAGACTGCTGGTACCTGAACTGGTATAACTTTCTTCTTTGTTCTTCTATCGGGATCAACGTGGAAAATGATGGATTTCGAACTTAACGAAACTTGATGTTGTAATCGTTATTTTGGATGGAAATTAATCGTTTTTAATTTAAAATTTTATTTTATTGACAACTCATATTTTCTGGTTAGAAATTCAAATTTAATGTCGAAAATATTCGTCTTCTTAATTTTCGGGTTTAAAATTCCACTGTTTTCTGCAGAATTCGCCTTTTTGGCTGCAAAATTCAATTTTATATACTTGTATACAATTTTTTTCTTTATTTACTAAAAAATGTATCTTGTTGCATTTTTAACTGTTTTGTTGAAAACTCATCTTGTCTGGTTGATTTCAACAACTTTTTAA
>NC_046663.1:75484146-75501878 GCF_010883055.1 Belonocnema kinseyi
AACATCTATTGTAAGAAATGTTTAGTTTTTGTTTGAAAATTCAACTATTTGGTTAAAAATGCATCTGGGTTTGGTTGGAGTTTGATCTTTTTTGTTTAAGAATCCTAGCATTTAATTAAAAATTAATTAAAGTATTTTATCAAAAAGTAATCTTTTCTATTCCAAAAGTAAACTTTTTTATTTAAAATTCAACTGTCTTCTAAACAAGGTGTCTTTTTAACGTGAAGATTTGACTTTTTGATTAATAATGCAATGTTTGTGGTTGAAGCTAATTCTTTATGGTTTCACAATTTCATCTTTTAATTGAAAATTCGTCTGTTTAGGTTCAAAATTCAACTATTTGTTTAAAAGTTTGCCACTTTTGGTTGAAACTTCAACTATTTTGCAATAAATGTAGCTTTCGTTAAAAGTTAATTTGTGTGTTGTAGATTCAATTATTTGGTTAAGTAATCATCTTTTTTCGTGAAAATAGCTTGAAAACTCAACTTGTTCGTTGAAAATTCATTCCTGTTGGTAGAATTTTTTTTGAGAGAGTTCAACTATTTTGTTAAAAACCCAATATACTTAAAACCTAAGATATTGATTGAATTTAATATGTGAAGCATGAATATTCAATTCGGTTGTGTTTAATTGTAAGCTTTCATCAAACGAAATAAAAGAAAAAAAACTTTACTTCAAAAAGTGTATAAAACTGATGAAACAAACAAGTAAAGATAAACAAACACGAATCACTCAATGAATCAAGAAATATTGCTCATCATTCCGACACATACGATTGACAAATGATAGGTAATTTTACTCTCAAAATATCATGGTAACTTTGCAATGGGAAAATAAAGTTAACTGTTCTTTGTCATAACTTATATTCCTATAATTATTGATACCATTTGTTGTTTTCATAATTTAAAAACTCTGTATCTTCTGAATCTAATTGAAATCTCAGATACATCTTCATTATCCTTAACGTAATTGCCTATCGGAAATGACATGTCGAATGCCGCTTCGTATCTCATAATGCTTATCGACTTCAGAAAAATACATTTCCTTTAAGTCCTTTTTGCAGCTTCTTGAGCACTACTACGTGAAATGAAGTCTTATCTTTCAAGTAGCAATTTCAAGAATTTCAGTAGAGATTTCCTTTTTATATTTTTCAGTCCTCGATTGATTCTAGTTTTGTGATCGTGAAACCTTTTCTTCACAGTGTGAGCAATTAATATCTTATAATGATGCCAGTCATTCACTCGTTCATTGTATCAGAGAATTAAATTGCAATCTTGTGAAAGGCTTTGTAACCGCTTGGGTCTAGACGATACGATAGAAAAGATTAAAGACTTCCTGTATCTTGACTTTGATAAATAGTTTTCATCTAAAATTTTATTTATTTCTATATTGAGGTAATTTCGCCTAATATAGGCTAAACAAGGAATATGTTTCACAATTTTTCTGACAATTGGTAACTCTTTTGCCAAGATTTCAAGTTTAGTTAAAATCCTTCGGGAATCAGTGACCATCTCTCAAATTGCAAAAGTTATTGACTAATTTCACTGTATGAAATTTTAGAAGTAGTTCTTAGCAGATTTCAAAAGATTTCATGAAGATTTCAAAAGGTTTCAAAATTTTTTTAAATATTTCAAAACATTTTGCAAATAAATATTATTTTGTTTTTTAAAAAACAAGAAGACGGAGAAAAACACCAGGTGAATAATAAAATATATTAAAATATTATATTCTAAAGACAGTTTTTAGTTTTTCGTAATCTTCTTTATTGTACGAATTAATTACCTACAATTTCTTAAGTGGCAATTTTTCTTAAATAGTATCGAATTAAAAAAGCTCCCAAGTAATGCTTTTAATAATAATAACTGGGCAAGTCTTGGTTCACATGATTTTCTCTAAAATAAGTATTAGGGGAAGCAGAATTTTGTGAACACTCATGCGTCTTCTAATTTTCGTTTATGATAGAGTATTATTTAGACTTTTGAACTAAATAACGGCTACTAAAGAGGAAATAATTTTTTCAAGAATAAGAAAAAAATATACCTTAGCCAAGATTTTAACTTGGAACGCCCCTATACATGAGTGGAGCGTAAAATCAATTTTTTTCTTGTTGTATCATTTTTTGTATTTCTTGTAACTTCGAATTTTGATTACGTACACGTTTAAAGAAATACCACCCCACCGGTTTTATCGTGCAACTTTTCTAACAATAAGCTTTCACTCCTATTTTCATCCCGCGTTTCATTTTCAACGTGTTGCGGAAGGACGTAACCCGGATCTAATGACGTTAGAGTACAGCAACCTTCCTGTCGCTACGTGGGGCGTCACGACGCCCGCGTCGTAACGCAATCGTTCTGGCATACGTTCTAGATTGCGCCGGTTACAACTAGATCGTCTAGACGTTTAAGATGATCTCTCCTCGTGGAAATGCCGGGCGTCGTCGACGTCGTCCACGACGCCCGGCGTCGAGGGGTAAGAGCGGCGCCGTTGCGTAAGAGTCTGGATGTCGAGTCGTTGTGGCGTCAGTCGTTCGAACGCTCTAAACCCTTACGGTTCCGTCAAAAAATCGGTTGAAACTTCGGCCTCGTCGCGATTTGTGAACGCGAAGCGCTCAGCACTTCCGGTTTAAGTTTTTCATTTCCTCAACATGCCATTGTGATGCGAGGACGATATATACAACATAAACAAAATAATAAAGTAATAAATGAAAAGTAGACTCTTCAGGCTTACAAATAATCATTTCATCTTCACAACTCCTAACATTTAATTCATTTTTTTTTTGAATTAGTAACAATTTGTACCAATTTTAGATTCTTTAATTATTATTATGTAACCTATTTTACAATTGACAAACTTAATCGTCGATTACCATTTGATAAGCTACAATTACAACACGATTGAGCTTTTTCATCCCAATATTTTAGAGTTGATTGCATTTCTCCAGCCCATAAACAATTATTTTTTTATATAGATTTTCTTGATTAAAAATATTTGGTTGAAAATCATTTGCATTTCTCATTGAAAGGGTACAAAAGTAGGTATGTAGAGTTTCAAGTTTCAAAGAAGTGGGCTAATCGATAATTCTGCAGCAGTAGATGTCTGCATCACCGACGACCTAGACCTTAGGACCTTGGTGTGCTTTCGAACACGTGGCCATGAACCCCTTCCTCTGAGGTCAATAGTAACCCAGATAGGAGAACTTGGCTCACTTCCGGTTCCGATAATCAAAGCACTGCACTTGAGATGCATATTACACTCAACTATTTGAGCACTTTTCAGACTCTTGAGTGATCCAAGTTTGATGATAGATACATGATGAACTTGATTTTATGTGTGGTGAAAACGAAACTTGGATAAAAGTGTTAGTTATAAGAGATTTAACTTATATTTACTGACTCTCTTTAAAAATAGTTGCCAGTAAGAGCAAATTAAAAATAGATTTCACGTTTTGACGCTTACGAAAATAATTTTACTAAGTCCCTGCCAAGATCGTGTCATTATTTCCGTATGCAGGGCTGCCAGAAATATTTTGAATAAAGAAATCGAAATATTGATTGAAAAAAAATATTTCAAAATTTGGAAAAAAAGAATATAATAAAAGGAGAGTATTCACATAAGATAAATCTAATTTAAAATAATGGTCTTTATTTGGGCTTTCGCCTTGGGACCCCTCATATATTGCGTAACAGGTTTTTCTTTTGCGTAGATAGAAATGGGAATAACATTGCACTCAAGTTGAAAAAGACAGAACAATATACGTAAATAGAAGAAAATCGTGTTACGTGATACATGGACGATCTCTTTTGAATCAAGTTACGAATACCTGAATTCTGCGAAATTTACCGGATTTAAAAACCCAAAGCTTTTTGTTTACCGGAAAACGGGGCTTAACAGCACTTCTGGAGGAAACTGGTTCACGCGCATTTTTATTTTTTATAATTAATCATCTCTTTCGGTTAATAACAAATGTCAATATTAGCGACTATTTTTTTCAAGAAATATTAAACTTTATTTTAAATCTTGTTTGATGCAGTTCCGTTACTTATAACGAATGAAAATTGCATTCGCATAAGATTCTCAGTTTCAGAAATTTGGTTAGGTTGCGTAAAGAAGCTCGTGAAAATTTGTGCAGTTAATCATATTTTCTAGTCCGGAACAAGATTCATGCAAACTTTAACATGAAGAAAATATATTTTATATTCTCCAGCATGATTTTTGTAAAAAATTTAGTTTTTGTCAGGCAAAAGCGGCTCACGTAGTACTTTGTTATAGAATAAATGAAACATTCTTTCCTTTAATAATGACTTTGTTCAAGAAATCAATTATACCGTTTACAACGTTAAAATAAAAACAGAAAAACTTTTGATTTATTCCAAATGACGATGGGCAGATTATTCACCTTTACTATAAGCATAGTACCTACGAGGGTCAAATAGAGATGATGTATTTGAAGCTGGAAAAAACCAAGCCATTCACCTCAATTTTACGGTGTCAATTGTACAAATTTATTTATTTTTCAGATTTAAGAATCCCCTAAATTGAATTTTTTCCAATTCAAAATATTAAAACTGAACGCTTTTATCGATCATAAGGCTATTTTATTATTATAAATATATTTTTAATATTTATAATATTATTTTATTAACCTTTCAAATGCATTCGTTTTTATTTCAAAAACTTTCAAAGAAAAGCTTTTCAATTTTGAATCAAAAGTGTTACACATCACTTGTATCTAAGGCAGTGAAAGCTTCATTTGTATTTGATTAACTTGACACTTTTTAATTTAATTTCTCACTTTCTTTGAATGCTAAATCATTGTTGACGATTACGCTATTTGAACTCTTGTAGATAATTTTAGAAAGTGATTTACCGCTAAATTATAGTTTTAATGGTTAGAAATTCAAATTAATTCTTTATGCAAGAAAAAATATAATTTGTTATAAAAAGAGTTTGCAACTTACAAAACATATTCATTTCAACAATATATTTTTTATTGAGTTTTTTCTAATTATTGTCGCTTCCTAAAAATTAAAAATGGTCAAATTTTAATAAAGTATGGTTTATTTTTTTAGGAAAAATATTATCTATAACTCTAGTGTTTATAATTTTGAAAATAAGTAAATAATTCTGCAATATAGTTCTTTGTTTAAAAAGTCTTTTTTATTATTTCAACGATTGCAGCTGTAAAAAATGTACTTTCAACATTTGTAACAGGAATGTCGTCGAGACTGGGTTTCCTAAAATAATAAGCCATCATTGATTACAACGAAGTGCCTCGTTGTCCCAAAATTTGGGTTGAGTAGTCTAATGTTTATTCCGCAGCTTGGCCAGTCACCCCGAAATTTCGGGACGAGTAAGCCACCCCTGTTTTAGGTGTAAATTTTTCGGAATGAGTAAGCCTTATTAAAATTCAACTTTGAAAAAAAATTCGTCTTAAGTCGTGATAGCAAGAAAAAATTCGGTTTCAAAAAATGACATTGAAATAATAGTTTTTCATAAATTTAAAAATGTTTTCATTTAAAATTATGTTTTCAATTTACAATTACATTATCTGTAATGTTATTTTAACACTTGAAAACATAGAAAAACTATTTTTTCAGAGATATGATCTTTGGCACGACAACTACTTGATAAAAAATTTAAGGAAATACTTTTTACATTTAAATACGTGAGAAGTACGCCACTGCTTATTGAGATGATTTGACTAATGATTCAGTATTTTGTACTGATTAATTAGTGAAAGGCCTGACTTATTAGACTTCGTTCTTTTAGACGTATCAATTCAGCATTCGTTGGGGACTCTTGATATAGTCGGCAAAACTAATATTTTTGTTTGAAACAATGGAACGGATGTTGCATTATACCTTATAAAACTTGCGAGAATTAAAAATTCCATACATCAAATTTGACAAGTGAAGTTAAAACGATAGTAATAAATATTATTCGAAAGAGTGAAAACATCTTTTGAAGTTGCCATACAAAGCATATGAGAATCTAAAACGACTATATGAAAAATAACCCATTCCAGCAAAAGATTTATCCGTCAGAAGGAGGAACTAATACACAAATTAAATACTATTAAATATGGAAACACGCGTACAATTTTTATTTTGATTATTATATGCTTAGCTTATTTACTATATACATAATCGCAAGCTTAATCGCTATGAAAAATCGGAATCGCTGCGGCGACATTCGAACCTAACTTACCTAAATCACTAACGCATTTTATCCCTGACAACTAAACCCCACAGCTAACTTACATGATAAAATATTTGGCAAAAATCTCGGCAAAGCGGCGTCGCTTGACAACTCAGGGCAGTATGACAAATATCTGGGCCCATTATCACGAGTTGCTTCAGATATTTTTTTGATAGATACGTTAAACATTTTATCACTTTCAATGATTAAATTGATTTTTTATATAGCAAATTTTTTTTAAGGAACAGATAATATTCTTGTATGAATAACATTATCCAATTCGATATCTCAGTAGCTCAGTACAATAAACTTGAATCTATTTAGATGTAATATTTTATAAATTGTACTCATTGAATTAAATGTTATCTCCTGAGGGTATGAATTTCGTGAAAAAGAATTCCTAATGTTTTAAACCCCATAGTAAATTATTGAATTGAAAATAGAAAGGGGTTAACTTTGAATAAAAATGTTGTGAAACATAACCATGCATTTCATGTTCGGCTCTGCACAATCGGGCTCGATCGTAAAACGACGGAAACACTCGAGGAGCATTCTCAAACGAAACAATTTGAAAAATCAAGAATAATGATTTCATAGTTTACTATGCGCCTCAGGCTTCTGTCAACTTCATATTGACAATATTAATTTCTTAATTACGTTTTGAGCAATCAAATTTTTTTATCTTTCTTTGTGATAACTAATAATGCGTGCTTATTTAAGTATTCATGAGTTTGGTGTTCATCATATTCACGGATCTTTTTTTCAATAGATCACTGATTAATCACGCCATTTTAAAATACTTTCAATTTCTACTTATTTGACGTACAAAAGTATATTTTTAATACAATATAAATGAAGCTGGCGTCAATAATGTCCGAAGCCGGGAACTTTTTCAGGCCGAGAAAAGTCCGGGAGAAGAGAGTGAATTTATTTTTTACCAAGAATTTTGTATTTTTTAGTAAATAAACGCAATTTCATCGTGGCCAGTTTTGAAATTCTAACATGCCCTAATATTTAGGACTTCAAGAAAGAATTGTTTAATTAAAGACTACAATTTTACAGTTCCAATTATTATGTGTCTGCATGTTACCTAAATTTTCACAACAACGAAAAGTAAAAAAATGTTAAAATAAAAGTTAATGCATTTTGAAAAAAATTTCTGTCAGTTTTTGAGAATTGCAGGTAATCTTCGAATGATTATAACAAATTAAATAAAAAGTTATTGTACTGTAATATACGGGACCCTTAATTTTCACCATTGAATTATGTATAGAAATACTCAATCATTCTGACACGGGCTATTCAAAAACTACGTCACGCTATTTTTAAAACTTTTCTATCCCTGATTTTTCACGAAAATAATGGAATAAATTCTTAAAAATAAAATTAATGTAAATGTATAAGTCTCATATTGATTTGTATTTAAAATAATTATGCTTTCAAGTCAAAATGTATTGTATTTTCAATGAAATAGTTAAATTTTTAAGCCAAAGAGAGGAATTTTCAGTAATTGGGTAAATTTTTAACCAAATAGTGGAATTATTTAGAAGATGGTTGAATTTTCAATGAAGAACTTTTAATCCAAAGAAGATGAATATTGAATCCGCAGTCGTTGATTATTTAACCTAAAAAAAAGAAGATTCTTTTTACCAAAAAGTTGAATTCTCAGCAACAAAAAATTATTTATCAACCAAATAGTTTAACTTTTCAGTGAAAGGGATGATTTGTCAACAGTCGAATTTAACCAAAAAAGATGAATTTTCAAGGAAAAATGTAATCGTTGATATTTTAACGAAAAAAGGTTTTTTATCTTTGATAGAATACAATGGAACTCTACCAAAATAATACAATTTTCAGCCCAAAAATCAAATTATCAACATACACTGAAAGAAATGAATTGCTGGTACAATCATATTTCGCGTTTAATCAGCCATCAATTTGTCTATTCCAGCCATACAGATTGCTGATCTAAGCCGCAATATGACTGTATCGGCAATCCATTTAAGAAGAAAAGAATTTTTCAACAAAGCAACTTAAAAGTCAACCAATAAAATGAATGTTTAAAAAGTTAGTTCAACTTTCAACCAAGAAGTTGAATTTTCAAACAAAAGAAATGGATTCTGGATAAAAGATGTAATAGTTAAATTGCCAGTCAAGAAAGGTCAAGAAAGGTTACTTGCAACGAGGAGAAAAAATAGGAATTCTTTAAAAGAAGAGAAAAGAAAGGAATACATTTATATTTCATATGTTTGATGTCACACTCAAAGTTAGTCCCTACCCTCCTTCGGTAAAAGTCCGCACAAAATCTGCACTCACCCCCCTGTCAGTGTTTTTGAACAACCTTACACCATGGCCTAAATTCATGGACATGGTCTGATTTGAAATGGAATTAGTATTTTACAGAATATGTATAGAACAGTAATGAAATATAATATCTAGTCGATCTATCCTGCGCGTGTATCAAATGTCCTTCCGCAAAGGAAATAATGAATCGATTGAAACCAAAAGTTTCAGAATCACGCCAAGTCGGCGTCACAAATCGTGGTTCTTGTCAACACACGGTAGCGCCTTATCTACTCATTTAGGTGTCTTCCACTTTGGTATAAAAGGAAAGCCTGACGGAGGCGTAACTTCAGTAATTACATTATACCGAACGATCAATCGGATATAGCTTGACTTATCAAAAATTGCAGGTGCCGCCACCGATAGAGAGACCTCTTCAAATTGTTCGTTTGGTGTTACTTTCGGCGTTAGAAAAAGAGCTAAAGAATTATAAGACATTGTCAATGTTCTTTTTTTCCTAAAAGATTAAGATCGTTTTTCCGAGTGCTCGAGGGTGTCGTGTGAGTGACAGGATAGACAAAAAAAGTGCCACACGGTCAGTGCGAGGGACACTTATGACGGGCCCCGTCGACACATCGAAGTCCACCAGAGTTGTCCAGATTAGACATATTTGGGATATTGATTGGAAGCAGTAGTGGAGTCAAGGTATTGTTCAGTTCCTGTTCTTGGCTTAGAAAACTAGATGAGCAATATTTCTGTCATATTTTTTAAATTGACAGACTGGAATATGAAAAAAATTTTAACTAAATTATTTTGAACCCTTATATGGGTCGTGGCCAAAATGTTTTGAAATTTCAATTTATAATGTAAATTTCCATTTAGTAACGTGTCCCAAAATACAAATTTGCACCTAAAAACTAAATCATTTATGAAAAAATAATGTTGTGAATTATTTATTCTTATAAGAATTATTTGTATTAAGCTGCGAAACCCTGCCAATTTTAAAAAGAGATAAATATTTTAGTTCTAGAAGTGCTTAATTATGCTCGAAATTGTGTTCATGAAGTTTTGTTTTTATTCGGAAACATTCATATTTCAGGATAGAATTCGAAAAAAATCTCTTGAAGAAAAACACTTCAAAAGTAAACAAAGAACGCAGAGAATAAAAAAGTTAATGAATTATATATTTGTCATCGTTATCTATGACTAATTTTCAACGTTTCAAAAACATATGGATAACTTTTTTTATGAGAAGACTAAAAAAAAAAGAATTACTCAGCGTTGGAAAATACGCACGAACTTATGGACTGATCCGATAATAATATAATAAAAAAGTGGATACGTTTACAATTAACCTAAAAAACCAAATAGAGCTCGAAAAAAATATTTGTATTTTTAAGATTTTTACGTCCACCTTTAATATTTTTCTAACTAATTTCAATTTGTTTAACAAAAATGTTTACAAATCCACTTATAATAACTGAAACGTAGTAACCAATATACGTTTTAATATTTATATTATATTTTGAGTCACAATAAAAATGCGAAATTAACGATCTTCAAGTGTAATTGAATTTCCACATCTTTAATATATTGAATTAACTTTCAATTAGTAATCAATTTATGTGTCTAAATTAAACCCTAAAGCCATACAATTTATAAAAAAATGTTTGTTTGTCGGATGACATTTAAAAATTGATTGTGACTCCAAAACTATAATTAAAAAAGAGAAAAAAAGCTTCATTTTTTGATTCTGCAATTCATTCTAAAATTAATAGTGAATAAACTAAAAGGTAATTGGGAAATAGAATATGGTTCAACAATAGGCCTAATCACACCTTGTAATTAAAAAAATTATTTCTCCAAACACAAGCTTTTAATATTCTATGGACTTGATATGATCAACTCTTGAATTTTCACCCATTTAGCGCATTTATTTTAATTTATTTATTAAAAAAAAAATTCAAATAAAATTTTAGAATCCTTGTATTGCTAATAAAGGAAGCATGTTTCATATTAACTGATTTCTAAAATAGAATTACATTATTTTTATTGTTGAACAGAAAATCCTAGCAATTATTATTTTTTCTTATTTTAAAAGCAGTTTTTATATTTTCTTAGATTTAAGGTAGTTACCGTGCCAAAAATAGATGTCTGAAGAAATAGATTTTTTATGGTTTTAAGAATTAAAATAATATTACTAATGATTTAATTTCAAATGAAAAAATGTTTGCTTGATGAAAAATTATTTTAAACTTATACAAAAATTATTTATCTTAACAGTTTTCTTGCGAAATTTAATTTTGTCGTAGTATCAAGCTTCATAGTATCATAGTATTAAGTATGCAAACTACTGTTAAAATGATTATTTTTTGTAAGTATTAAACTTTTGTCTGCCATAATAAAGTTTTTTGTTTTATAAGATATAACTTATAATATCATTTTAATTTTTTAAATTACGGAAAGGTTTTCTTCAGACACCCGATTTTTAGCACTTATCATTTTCGAGTACATTTTCAGATAGAAATCGTTCATCTTTACTTTTAAACTATTCTTGCACTAGAAAAATTGTTTTTGTCAACTAGAATTTGGTTCTGCCATCAAAACAAAATTTGGCTGCTATAAAATTAAATAAAAAGTTTCGTTGCCCTAAAGAAATTACTTAAATCAAAAAAGCGATATAGGAGTTCAATTTTGATTAAATAAAAAAGAAACTAGTTTAGTTTTAAATTTTCGTACGTCATAAAATTTAAAAAACTCGTGTTAAAAACATGTATTTTTCTTTGGTTATCTCAGAGATAAATTTAGTTTAAATGAGTTTTGAAAACGGTCGATTGAGCTCCACTTGAGGTATTTTCAATATGGAAACTTTGCTCAATTAAGTTTTCAAGTGTCCTCTTTAAGATAAGACCATAAAAATAACGAAATATTTACTGGCTCTGAATTATCATTAAATATGTGGAAGCGTGCCCAAGACGAAAATCGGTTCGGCGAGCCGAAGCAAGAGACGGAAGGCTGCATCCACAACTCGACTGACCGATTTTTGTCTTTGGCACGCATCCAAATTTTAAATAAAAATTCGAGAAACAGTAAAAATTGCATTATATTAATATGCTTAATTTAAAGAGGAGATTTTAAATCTTAATTTAGCAAAGTTTGAATTTTTTATTAATTTTCCTACGTCATGTCAAAAGAGGAATCTTAGAATCGAAAGTCGGTCAAAATAGAAAAATAGGTCTGTCTTCCTAACATGTTCTCTCTGTCCCTAGACATCGAAAATGCTTCAAGTAGGAATCAATCGACGCGAAAATTAATAAGCTGTATACCGTTGTAACGTGCATCTCTCTAGCCTAACTTCTCGCTGAGAGTCCCATGAAAGAAGAGAGGCATCTTATAATAAGATTTTTTCAGCAGGCTAATTCTGGACTGTACTGTATTTAACGTTTGTCCTTGTGTTCAAACAAGAATTATCTTTGTTTAGTTATTTTTAGTTACGACGAAATTATTGGAAATAATTGCAAAATCAGTAAAGTTATCTTGAATTTATTCGAACAGAATGCAAACGTGTCCCATGTTCACAACACTGACCACTCACACATTATTATTTTTTCTCTCACGAATCCGGGAGTTCCCAAAGATATGATTGATTTTAAATAGAAAATGTATATAATACACTTAAGGAAAACAAATCACGTATTAATATCGAATAATTACTATACTGAGTACAGTATATACTACATAGTCTTTTAAAGAATTTAGTTCTGATAACCCCAAAAGAAAAAACTCTAGTGTTTTTGTAAGACCTTTGTTAGAGCCTGTTTTCAGATTTTAAGCTAGATTTGAACTCAATTTGGTTTAAAAGATGATCCTAAGCGGACTTTCTCAATTCGAAACATTTTTTCTGTGAATTTGTGTGTGTGTCGTATTGAATAGTCAAGATCTGTTATTTAAATTTAATTTCATACTTTTCGTTCAAAGCCTATTATTAATATAGCTAAACAGCTTTTAAGAAAATATTTTTTACCAGAAAATACATAATGAAGTCAAAAGTAATCTAATCCATCAGTGAAATTAACACAGTCCATTCTAAAGTCAGTTCTATTCATTCACTCGCTCGTGTTTGACAAATTTCCTTTCAACCTACAAAAGAAATTTTCTGGGAATAGTGAAAATGAAACTTTTAGCTTTCAGGAAAGATCTGTCATTTTAGATAATTTAAGGGGACTGAACTCCGTTACAAATAAATTATTCTTGTATCTTTTTTCTTTAATATTCCTTTAAATAAAACCATAAAAAATGTAGGAACATTTTTATTGAAATATTTAAGCAATGTTGCTTAACCCTTGTGTTGCCACCCGGGTACCCGGGTATCCATCGGCATACGTTGTGTTAAAAAACTATTTTTCTAATATAGGCAGAATTCTTGTCGAATCAGCATCATTTAACCGATTCTCTATCGAAATTTGCATTGCATATATTTTTAGAAATTTTTCAGCTTGAAATATCTTACAATTAAAAGAAAAGCACGGTGGAGTCACGCGGGTACCCGGGTACCCCGACAGAAAAAGCATGATTTTCATACAGTATATCATAAAAATAAAGTTCGTTATAATAGTATATGAAGTAAATATGGATAATTGTATAAATAATAAAAAAATGTATACATTTTTTATTGAATTTTCTTGAATTCTTGGACGTGATACCGAGCCTCCTCTGAAACAAGAAATTTGCGATGTAGCTGCGCATATTTTATATCTGTTTCAGTACTACCAAGGTCACTGCACATGATTAAATTATTATATTGAAGTAGGAATACCTTCCTAGAATATGAATAATTAAATATTGATTGAATACACATAGTTACTTCAAGTTACAATGGACTTTTAACAACAATTTCGTTGGTGGGGTACCCAGGTACCCGGGTGGCAGATGCTGTGAGTTTTTTTGGGTGGCAACACAAGAGTTAAAATCGGTTGAAAATATAATCATTTAGTATACAATATTGCATTTTTTACCATTTTTATAATTAAAATATTACAATTACAATATTACAATATTAAATTAGTGTTTATAATAAGGAAATTTCCATTTAAGCTCAAGCCAAATTTGAGAATTATAAAATTTTTAAGATTGTTGTTATTATTTAAAGTATTTATAATTAAACAATAATTTGACTAATTTTGTATATTTTTGTATATATTAATTTTGTATGCATAAACGATTTCGAATGCACATTTTAGAAAGGTACATAATTATTCATTTCGAACACTAGAAATTAAGGAATTTGTAATCACAAGTGCACACAAATCAGCAATTTTAAATCGTAGTATTCAAAATTGAAGGTCTTTAAAACGATTGATCAATTGAAATTAATTTATTACAAATTTCGAGGCTTTAACATTAGTGTTTAATATTACATTTATAGAACATTAATCCAATTTTGAAGAGCCATTTCAAATAAAAATACGTTAAAAAATGAAGTGCTCAACATTTTCATTTGGAAGCTTTAAAGAAATGACAATTTCAGGCTGTAAAGCATTTCGGAACTAGTATTTAGAGAACGGAGTTGTATCTATATAAAATTGAAAGATAATGTGTAAAATCTATTAATTTCAAATTTAATTATTGGAAAATGAATAGATAATTTCATATTTAAATTATGAAGCCTCAGATAAAAAATCTGACTATATTTTGACTTTATTTTTTTATTTTTAGTATGCAAAGAATGCTTAAAACTCAATAAGAATAATGTATTCTATATTCATAAACAAATAAATTTAATAATTAAGTTATTCTGTGTATGACACAGCTTTTACTTTATTATCTTTAGACATTTGACGGGATTTAAACAAACAATGTTTCTTGTAATTTTTTAGTAATTTAATGAATTTTTCAAAATAATTTGGTGTTAATATCGCGACTTTTTCCAAAGCTTTCTAGTTGATCCGAGCCCTGTTAAGTTTCAAATAGTTTTCGACGTGAATTATTGTAAGCAGCAAAATTTCAATCTGGAGGAAACATTCGTGAACGATTTTGATATTACAATCGTAAAAATATGAATGGCTTCAAATCTAAATGCCTAAAGCACTCATTGCAAAGAAATTAAATTGGAACTGACTCAAAATAGAAGATATTAGTTTTCAAAATTGAATAATTAATTTAAGTCATTTTGCGTGGATAAATGTACTTAATCCATCGTACAGTAAATCTTCCATTTTCTCAGAAGTTGAACAGAATTGGCTAACCTTTTTCAGATCAAAACTTCTTTAGCGGCATTTTTAAACTCAATTTTCGAGAGTAGGTTCATGTTTTTAATAAAATAAAAACTTGAATTTCTGATTGCAACCCGCAGCCGGAACTGCTTCAATTTTAGGTTAGTACAATTTTTAGTTTGTCAAATTCCAGATATATAGTATATCCTCGAAACTGGATAACTTCTTCTGACCAAACTCTTTTGGATTTAATTCAGTAACACTTTAGCTAAGGAAAAGACTTTTGTACTTCTTTTGAAATACGATTTCCATTTTATATAATGTTATATATGCTTTCCTGTAGAATTGCTATTTTGTCTCTTGTCGTCTAAAGGACTTCCACCCTTTAACTAGGTTAAGACAATTTGGGGGTTTCTCTGCTTTCAGTGGTTAAATAAATAAGGAATTAGTAAAATAACAAAATATTGTGTTTAAATCACTTCGCTGACATTTATTGTTACAAACCATTTCTTGAATATTAGAGTTTTAAGGAGGGGGGCGGGGTTAACGATGTTGATCAATATTGGTTCGAGTTTAGTGTTGGACAAAAGAAGCTTATGATTAAAATGGTTTTTCCAAATTTTCAATGTGGGAAAATTAGTTATGTTATTATGAAAAAATATTAAAATAATTTTTTTCTAATTTCGAACAAAGTTTTTCTTATTTTTTATCGACTAAGAAAATTAGACTGAACAAAAATTTTCCAATATAAGGATCTAAATAATTAAACTTTCTATTTTTTATTGTTAATATTTTATAGGGTGTAAAATATGATAGGTTAGAATATCATATGATAGATGAGGAGAGGAGATAGGGGGAGTGATAGGGCGACTGGGGAGATTTTAATGTCTTAATTAATTAATTAATTAAGTACAAAATCAATTTTTGTACATAAATGGCGCCTGCTTTGACCAGTTTGTTAATATTTGTATAGTTATTTAGAAGACGCACTTTCGGAATTTTCTTGGAACATTGGCAGTAATCTTATCTAACTTTAGCGCTTTACGTTTAGAGTTTAGAGCAATCGTTTTATCCTACTCGGCTTTGCTGTACCGTTTCTGTATTCACTGTATGAATAATGAGACCAGCAAAAGTTCTCATGGTACCGTTGCATCTTCGAAGCAATGTAAAGTGCTCCTCTCCAGCTTGCATCAATATTGCACTCTCTGATGCTTCGACAAAGGAGGAACTACACAGTTTCTAAAATAGTATTTCTCACCTTCCAAGTCTTCATCTTCAACAAAGTGATTTACTTCTACATCTGAAAACGGATCGAAAACTTTATTGCTCTAAAAAGAAACTTCCTACTTACTGCAAATTTACTGCTACGGTTCACAGCGATTATGAGAAGATAACACTAAGTCTTCTGATATTTAAAAAATTAATTTTTTCGCCTTTCAAAACCTAATCGTAGCTTATCTTATCGTAAATAATTTAATCATGTTTAAGCCCACTTTAGCAAGATTGGGTTATGTAAATCTGATGTGGGACTTGATAATTAATTTTGATAGTCGCTTTTCTTTGAGTATTATTTAAACGAAACGCTTTTTAGTGAGAATTATTTACAGTTTCAAAGACCGTATTGGTTAATATGGTATGAATATTAAAAAAATGTATTTGTTAGACTTAAATTCTTTTAATTTTGAAGCTGGAAAACGTTTAATTGTTCAAACATTTAGATAATTTCTTTCAACTGTTTTGAAATTAACATTTTTAAATTTTAACATTTTCATTTAGAAACTGACAAGTTTAAATGGCCGAGATTGAAATTTTTTATTTTATTTTTACACAATTCACAATAATATATTGTCTAAATGTTTAAATTTGAAATATTTTTAATAAAAAATAAATTACTTCCAAAAAGTTTGGTCTTCAATATACTCATCATTGAAAACGTCGTTATGAATTTTAAATGTTCCTTTTTTAATTTGTTAAGTTTGAATATTGCTCTTGATTTTTTACCACCATCCAATTTAATATCTTGTGAAATTCTGTTTCTACTTGAACTTTTTGCGAATGAATTTAAATTCTTTAAATTGAGCTGTAACATCAAATTCTTATCGAGATAGATCGATATAAAAATCATTTTTATATGGCATTAGGAACACTGAAATGAGATGCAGTATGGAAAAGTTCTTCCAAAAAAGGAACCAATTATAGCTACAATTTACTTCTTGAAAAGCAGTACCTTGTAGAGTTTCCAAATGAAACTCTATAAAATTGCATGCTTAATAGCGGAAATTGAAGCATTTTTGATTTTCAGTTCACATTAAAAAAAAAAAAAAAATAGAAATATTTAAGAATTGTAAATATTAAAAATTGGCATGTATTTAATTTCGAAATTTACAATTAAAATTTTTGCAAGTTCTAAGTTTTATAATTAAAAATGTTGCAATTTTGATAGTTGTCATTAAAAATTTTATCAATTTGGAAGATATAGAATTAAAAATTGTTGGCTTTAGGTTTTTAAATTCATCGCAATTTAAGAAGTTTTATTTCTAATGAAAACTATTTCAGCTTCAAATTAAAAACTTCATCTTGTGCTCAATTTCATTCGCATTAGTAGAAAATAATTTTTAATAAATAGGTAATTTGAAGTCAGTGCTTTTGACAATGAGTAAAGAGCGAAAAAGATCTCGTAATGATAAAGGATATGATAAAATATTATAAGAATTTATTACAGATAGTATGATTGTATCAGATGACGATAATGTACAGAAATATACCTTTCCATTGAAGAAGATTGTGCACCAGACCTTAGTGATAGCGAACAGTGATTGATTCTTTATTCATGTGAAGTACAAATTGTAATCTATAAAAGTTTAACTTTGTCAACGGACTTCCCACTGCTATCTCAATTTATTTTCAATTTGTTTCAAAACCAGGTTGTTGTTGGCCTCGGGACCCGTTCATTTTTCGGAACGGATAAAATTTAAGAAAGGTAAAATTTCAGAATGGGTTATAATACATAATGATAAAACTTAGGAATACCAAAAATTC
>NC_046663.1:75501978-75508172 GCF_010883055.1 Belonocnema kinseyi
TACTTTTTGCTATTCCTAAGTTTTACCATTATGTATTATAACCCATTCTGAAATTTTACCTTTCTTAATTTTTACCGTTCCGAAAAATGAACGGCCCCCTTGGCCTCAACCATGATTGGGTGGTGAAGTTTTATCCAACGTATTATTCGCTTAGGGTTGCAGAGTCCCAGGACCAATTACAGCACAAGTCTCTAGACCAATTAAAGTCCAGTCCCAACACATTTAATACCCAAGCATATTCCAGTAGACTTAACTTATTCATTAACAACCAGCTATCACTTTCTCCTAAATTCGAGAAATTTCCTTGGATTTTTATCCTCTCGTATTTTCTAGTCGTATTCAAGCTCTGCTTATTTTCTCTTCACTCTCAACCGAAAAAAGCACACAAGCTGGCTATTTCTTCTACAGTTTATTTTCGTAACACCTGCTTGAGATTTTCTTGTACTTTCTGGGTTGATCCTGAGAGGGAGATTTGCGCATTGGTTGTAGGTCCAATGTTGGAGTCATAAAGGCAGATGCGTATGATCGTGATTTTAGTATTATGGGTTCGAGTAACCTATTTTGAGATGATGAATGGATTATTAGTATATAATGGGCTTATATGTGTAAATATGCGCGCGTGTGTGTGTGTGTAAGCGGGCATTAAATTATAATTAATAATCTTTTGAAATATTTTGTAGAAAAATTTTAATTGAACAGCATAGTAGTAAACGAAAAAGGGATTTAACCATAAAAAAGAAAGTATTATTTTCGAGTTAATTAGTATATAATTAAAAACTTGTTTCAATTATAAACTTTATTTCCAAATTCAAACGGGGTAAGCTAAACGGTACTAAATCCAATTAACCTAATTTTACAGGAGAAGCGAAAAGTATAATTTTTAAAGAAAATTGGATATTGCCAAAAAAATATACTTAGTCCTGTTTAGGTTGAATTTTCAGTATAATTCTTTCACTTTAGTTTGTATCCTTTAAAATTTGAAAATATTTTAATAAATATGAATATTAAATTTCAAGGTAAAAAATACCAATCCCTTAATTTTTTTTACTGAAATTGATGTAAAAGAGAAAGTATGATGTTTGAAGCAAACTCTATTTCGAAAAAGAAGTGAGCTTAGCACCATTTAGCTTCCCCAGCTTACATTGTTAATTTTCAAGGGCGTCTTTGTCAAAACCGTAATTTTTATACTTTTAACTATAAAATTTTAAATTTTCATTACATCTAATTGAAAATTCTGCACTATTCTTGGGATTACACATTTTTCAATATCGGATGAGTCAAGTTTTTCCATTTTTAGGATTTCTGACAATGAGTATGTACAAAATGAAGAAGATCTCGTGATGATAAAAAATGAGGAATTAGTAATACGAGAATTTAGTGATGGTTATATACATTTCGTAAATTTTAAAAGCTTCAAATGTGCAATTTTTATATAATTTTGAATACTAAAATTTGAAAATATGCTATTTTAAATGATGACATTTATATATAAAATGTTAAGGGAGATATTCTAAATGTTTGGTTTTCAATGTGTATTGCTGCCAAATTATATATGCATTCATCTACAGACTTCAGTATTTAAATTCGAAACTGTAAAAAATTCTCATCTTTTAAATAAAAAATAGTACAGTCTGGGAAACCTCAAGCTTGAAATGAGTCAATGTTTATTATTTGTGGAATTATAAAATTTTATTGCATTTTGAATATTTACATGTTTAATTCTTGAGGTTTTAATGTCAGACTTATGTAACGTTAAATCATTTAAATTATTTCAGATTATATGCTTCATTGTGTTGCATTTGATATGATTTCAATTTTAATTTGTTCATTTTCTTTATGAATAAATACGTTGGTGATTGTTCGATTTGAAAATTCATAATCGAGAAGTTTGAAAGTTTTTATACTTACTTTCATTGATTTTATTTTCATACTGTAGGACTTTTGATCGCTCTCATTTTTTAACTTTTGAACCAGTTATGTAAAAAATTTGAATTTTTCAAACTAAATACTGCACGATAAAAATTTTAAACACGTTGAACGCTTTCAGCAAACAATTATTCATTCTTATAGACTTGTACTTTATAAATATTGATTGTTACAAAGGCCTACAATACTAAGTAAATATTTAGTATCTGTTTATAATTTTGAGTTAAAGGAATAAAAGATTTATCAAAAAGGTTGATATTAATTATACAAATAGTACTCTTTATTTAAATTACAATTATGCAAAATATAGAGAATAATGACCTGGATTATACGTGGAATAAAAAAATCTTTTGTCAATAAGGAATTGACCATCGGTACTGATACTTGAATGACGAAGCATATCGTCTAATCTAAAGACTGAAGACTTGTTACCACACGCGTAGAAAATATATCATTATCAGATGTCACTGTCTCTTTTCAAGATTTTTAGTAATCTTATCACTTTCCGCGGAACTTTGTGGAAATAAAGGAACATCTTTGAAATGATTGCTGCACAAATTATACTCTAAAGGCCAGTTTTCCTCAGAAAGATGAGATTTCTAGTAAACGATATATTGATGAATAATTCGCGATATCCAACATGAAGCAAATATTTGATAAATAGCCCCTAGTCTCAAAAAATATTTTCAAATTTATGTCTAAGGAAAAAGGCGTTCTGGACTTTGCTTGAAGATGTGTGCGTAGTAACAAATTACTTGGAATTTATTAGTGCCATTTTCATGATTTTTTCAATTGAAACAATTTTCTATTATTGAGAATATCCTGATGGGGAAACCCCGAGGGAAAACCTCAGTTTGTGGAAATAAACAATTCAAAAGTCTCTCTTAGCAAATTCTAGTTATTTGGCAATCATGTACTTTACTCTGAATTCTCTTTCCACAAGGCCGGTTTCAAACTTTAAATCTGGCGACCAACCATACATGTTTCGTAAGTGCCGGAGGCAGAACACAGACATGTCTTCGGCTTTTAACGACTATCTGTCGTGCACGTTGCACTGAGGGGAATTTCCATTTGATGCTCGTAAAAAAGTTTTTCATGTTTTCGCCCAACATATAGATTTAAAAAAGACCGATTGAAATGATTTCTCTGTAAAAAAAACAGAAAAAATAGCTTTGTGCACATATTTTTTGAAGTTTTGTTTTTCCTTGGCACTGACATGGCCGGCCAATATTGAACCTAGTGATGTATGCTGTAAACAATTATTTGTGTCACAAATTCCAAACAAACAAAAACTGTTAAATCATCCAATGGGTTTAATCGTTTTTGAATTGTTTGGCATTTGTAAAACGATAAATTAAATAAAGCATACAGAAATAATTGAAATTATATTGAAGATGAAATTAAATGCCTCGTACATATTGTCCCTCAAATGAATTTGGTAAATTGATAGTGAAAAAGGTAAAAGGCGTTAATGTTGGTTTTATAAATTAGGTAGTAAGTAGAACTCAATATTTTTTTAATCCCACAAAGCCTTAACCTTATCTGACCGTGTCAGTCTTTAGCGTGCCAACAAACGCAGGCGCGTGCAATGATGCCGATACGACCTGAAAAGCTGGCTAAAAATAATTCACGGACCTTCGCCAGAAGAGATCAACATTTCGCATGATTCGTCACTTCCCTTCCGAGAAGTTTCACCGAATCTCAAATTTATCGAATCGAAGGAAAAATGTCCAAATTAATTAGATTGAATCACTGAATTTTAAGTTCAGCTTAAAGTTTTTCTTTCATAAAAATAAGCACGAAAAGAAATAAGAAAAAGAAAATTGGTAAAAAAATGTCGAATACATTGATCGTATTCTGATCTTTTATTCAAATTTTCATAATCTAAGATATATACCGATTCATTTACTTTAAAGTGATGTCTGAAACCCCTAAAAAAGGTTTAAGGCGTTTCGAGTGACTTTTATTCAAAAGAGCTTTAACATCCCGTTTTTTCTATTCTTATTTGCGTGACAACCCACGATAATTTTGAGATCAGAGAGAATAAAATATAAAGTTGGGAGGTTATTATGTATATTTTCATGTAAATAACCCCGAACTGGAGCTTTTTTGGCCTTAGGTCTGCGATATGGCATCCAAAGAGTGGTCTAAATTTAGAATACCTTTGGACACATTGAACCTATGAAAATCATTTGCTAAACCTATAAAATTCGGTGTTAATAAGTTTCCTTTTTTCAATTTAAAAAAGATTTTGTAGTGAAACCCGCCCGAAAATTTCGTTTTAAAATATAGAATTCCTACACAAAGAAAAAGTAACTTACTCCATCGGTCGTAAATTGTTTCGCTAGAAAACTGTTTTGTATTTCCTGTAATATTAGATTGATTTGATTCGATACCATTTAGCACAATCTGCTTTAATCAATGAGTTATTTACATCCGTAAATAGTAACATTTATTTTTAATTCTAATCATATTTCTAATATAAAGAGTTGAATTTTTCCGAACCATAACTGTATGGCCTCATATTTCGTTTTTAACCGACTTAATAGCAAGAAAAATAAATGGGGTGGCCCAGAAGGATATCTCCCTTTATAAATCATAACTTAATTTAGCTAAACGTTATTTTTTTAAGTCAAAGGATATGGTTAAATGCGATTTAGTCGGCCAGTGAGGATTACGTGGTCGTAAACCACGTGGCACAGTGGAAGTTGGGTTTTCAAGGGGTAATTGAGTTCGGAGGGTGCAAGAGTGGTAGAATCCAGTCTCGCCCTGTGGTTGAACTTGTGGGGTCGGACCGGGCGCGACAAAACGCTGCGAATGCTTCCCGTATCTCCCTCAACCTCAACTTACTTCCGCTTTTCCTTCCGGTCCCTTGCTCATTGATGATTTACAACCTTGTAAAAATAGGAAAAGAACCAAGACAGTTGGGCACTATGAAATCTGAAAATAAAACCCTCTGTTTAAGGCAAATTATATACGCGACTCATATTTAATAAAACAAAATCATAAAAGAGAAGTATTATACAAAAAAAATTAATTGTTTGAACAATTAATTTTTGTCACATGCTTAAGATGGTTACTGCCCAACATCTCGAAGGCATTTTTGGTTAGAGTTGGATTTTATTTTTGATTATTTAACACGGGGCTGTCTCGGTATATATCATCAGTCACGGACGCATTTTTATAATGCAATCAAGTGATCTGATGAGAGCAGTGTGCCCCGACATTTTGGACAAAGCCTGGTTTTTACCCCATCATTGACGGACTGGGTTGCAGTCAAGTAAACGATGGAGGGACCTACAGATTGAAGTGGGTTCCGAACCACCAGAACCTCGGTAAATGTACATAGAAAAATTTCCAGAGGTGCCTTAAGCCTTCTTTTTAACGATGCACCTGTTTTGCGACTATTTTGAAAAACATTACAACAACACTAAACTGCTTCCCTAAATTTCTTGCTAATGTAAGTAGTTTGCACTTTAATTTTAAACATATTTTCAAACTTATCTGTTTGATTGGCTAAAATTACATATCCGTCATCTAGAAAATAGATTTTTCAACAAGATTTTGAGATATTGAAGGCTTACAAAGATTAAAGGGATTTCTTGAAAATTTCAGGAGATTTTAACAGATTAGAAGGCATTTAAAAAGATTTAAACTGACACGAAGAATTTGAAAGGACTTTGCAGGGTTTCAAAGCTCTCAAAGCATTTAAAAAGATTCTCAGGGATTTCAAAAAATTTCATATCACAAGTTTAAAGGTTTGATGAAATGTCAAAGCATTTGGAGATATTCGTGAGGATTTTATTAGACCTAAGCGATTTTATAGAATCTTCAAGGATTTAACGATTTGAAAACTTGCAGTGGATTTCAAAGGATTTAAAAGATTTTAAGGATTTAAAGGAATTTCAATGAATTTCAAAAAGAGTTTCTAAAGAACGTTAGGGAGTTATTAAAATGGAATTAAATTTTAAGGGATTTCTGCGGATTCCATACGTCCTTTTCAGATTCAAGGAATTAAGATTCTAGGGAATATCTCTGGATAAATAAAAAATAAAGGGATTAAAACAGATTGAGACATTTTCCGAAAATTTTTAGAGGATCTCACAAAAGATTTTAGGGGTTCTTAAGGGCATGCGACACAGTGGAATTCCTACATTACCAACCTCTTTTTTCTATTGAACAAAATTTTTTTTTGAACCGTAGAACTTTTTTTGTAAATCAAATATCGAACTCAAAATTTCAGGAGAGCATTAGAAGACATTATCCTA
>NC_046663.1:75508272-75534357 GCF_010883055.1 Belonocnema kinseyi
AAATTTTGAGTTCGATATTTCATTTACCAAAAAAGTTCTATGGTTCACAAAAAAATTTTGTTCAATGGAAAAAAGAGGTTGGTAATGTAGGAATCCCACTTTAAAATAATTACTTATAATAAATTCATTCCAAGAAAGTTTGAATTATTAAAAGAGATTTTTAAAGAATTTTCATAGACTAATAAAGATTCTCTTACATTTTAGTATGTTTCGATTTCATGTTATATCTAGTTTTCTTTTTGGAATCTATTCATGTTTCAACCATGCATCAGTTTTTATTATCTCCTTTCAGAAATTATTCCTTTGGGCTTCTTTTTAAATAAGATGACTGAATTTTTGATCAAAGAACCAGTCTTCTCAAAAGAGCTTTTTTTAAATTACACAGCTTTTGATTGTAATAAGAAGATTGTGGTACAACCGCTCTGCTACTAGATTCTTTCGGCGAAGTTTAGACTAGTTAAGGTTTTATGAAAGGCAGGATAGAAGAGCACGAAGAAGATTATATTGCAGGAAATGAATTTCATGAAAAAATATGTGAGAAGAGGCAAAGATTATATTTCGGCCAGGATAGTTGGAAAAAGGAAATCCATGTCGTAAAGAAGGAGTCTTCAAGCGTTCTAATGAGTTCTTATTTGCTTTTTCCTTGTCGAAAGCGCTTTACGATGTTGTTTATGTAATATTTGTAGGGTTACATTATAGAACTATATAATCAGAAAAACAAGCTTTTTCAAAAGAGCGAAAAATTTAAAAAGATATTTCACAGTTCTAGAAGTTTTAAAAAGGTTTAAAAGTAATTTCATTCTTGTGAAGATTCTGATTCTGAAGTTTGATGAGACGAGCAAACTTTCCTTAGCTTTCTGGGAAACTTCAAATTGATTTTTCATTTTGAAAAATAATGTTTCAAATACTTTTCTAAAAATGTCGGGAAAAAATCCGGAATATTTTAACGCAACTTTTTTAATTTGAATAGATTAAAAAAAAAATCTATGAAAAATTCGCACCAACTAAAAAAATATTCAAACCAATAGTTGAAAAATAGTTGAAAATTGATATTTTCGAGTTAAAAATTCAATAATGTGGTAAAAAAGTCCCTTTTTAAATTGAAGAATATTAAAAAAATTATATTTATATAACCTCAAACAAATAAATAGTCATTTGAAATTCTTATTTTGAATTAAATACTGTTCCCCCACAAATCGAAAAAGTACAAGCGCGCGTGGTGCGTGATGGATGATGCTAGTATAACTAAATAGATAAATATATCTGAATAAAAATGAATACAAAAATTGGATTCGTTTGTAAACAAAATTCGATAACCTGTATATTTGTCTCTAATCTAATCAGTTGTCGTTGCAATCTGATGTTTTAGTCTTCTGACTAGAAGGAAAAAATTTGTCATTTGAGTTTATTTCTAGAAATGAAGGACGGTCATTGACTAGACCGTCAATTTTCAGTTGCCGCATGATTTTTATAGATTATATTCTGACCACCAATATTTTTGTTGTTGCAGAGTTGTTAACTGAGAATGCGCGATGACACAGCGAATTTATCAGTGGTCCTCGAATCCTCGCGAGACTCCGCAGGATATCCAAATGGAACCCCCCAGAATAAACTCTCAACTCTCAGAAAAAATCCTCTCGAGGTGTAAGTATTTATTTGACAATTTCTTGTATATAAGTATTATTTAACTACTAAGTTAATCTATCACTAGTGTTTAAATGATTAATATTATTATACAATAGTATGTTGACAATACCATGGATTAAAGTCACCATAATTTATCACGATATTAACTTTGATTTTGGCGTCCAGTATTATTTAATCGCGGTCGATCAAAGATATAAATAAGATGTTTCTTTCTTTGAGATTTTCTTGCTCTTATGTCAGAAACATGTTTGGTACGCATGTGCGTTGACTAATTGTTATATCTACTATTATCTACCGTAAATACTCGCGAATGTTATCAAGTACTGATAAAACTTTGTTTCCTGCTTTTCTAATATGAGAGAAAGGCGCCTACTTTTTCGATAAGCTTAAATCATTTGGCGTCATTTCTATTTAAAATTATTTCGGTTATGAAGGAATGAGCTTCATTATATGGGTGAAAATAAAAAAAACTTGGAATTAGTCGATTTTTAATTGACTGAAAAAATGATTTCACATCAATATAAAACATTTTTTTGCTATTGATATTAGTTACAATAAATGTACAAATAAGTATTTGCGAGATAAGAGGTTTGCTATTATCCACTCAATACGGTATTTTAATACATTTCCTGGGATATCAAAGGATTTAATAAGACTTTAAATGGGTCAAGGGAATTCAAGAAATGTCATCAGATTTCATGTAATTTCACGGGATTTAAATATATTTTAATGGAGTTAGAAAAATTTATTGACAAGAATTCAGGGATTTATTAGAATTTTAAAGATTTTAAGAGATTAAAAGTATTTCAAGATTATTAAAAGATAAATTTTTCTTAGGATATTTAAAACGATTCCCAGGAATATCAATAGATTTGAATAATTTAAAGGGATTTTAACAAATGATTTAAAAGATTTTAAAGTATTTTTGAGAACTCCAAGAATTTTTTAAGAGCTTTGCCCAATTTTAAGGATTTTCAGCCGATTTGAAAGGATTTTAAATATTTTCTGGTATTTAGAAAAATTCATAAGAACTCTTTATAAGTTTAAATATAAATTAAAATCATTTGAAAGGATTTTTAAATTTATAAGGTGGGTTTCAAAAGATTCCAAGGGATTTTTAACAGATTGAAAATTTTTTAAGGAATTCCAACGATTTTTATGATTTTAAGGGATTCAAGAAAAATACATATAGGGTTAAAATTTTTCCTAAGAGAATTGGAAAGATTTTAATGCACTTCATTAGATTTCCGAGGATTTACAATTATTTTCAGGGTGTTTGAAGGCCCTTAAGGCACTCTAATAAATTTATTGTTAAAAAATAAATGAAGCGAATATCGACTACTTTCGGTTTTCAACTAATTTCATTCCTTGCAAATAACTTTTAAAATTTAAAATTGATGTATTATGTCCAGGGCAAGCAGTTCTCTAAGGAACACTATGGAATATTTTTTGTCTAGATTAACCTATCTTTTAAGTGTATTCAAGTAAAAAGTACATATTTTTAACAAGGATTCGAACGAAATCAAGAGGAATTTTAAAATATTTGCCCATTATTATGATAAATTAAAAATAATTTGACTAAAATCTAAGCTCAGTTTTAACAAGTATCATGATATAATGAGGCTACGAATCCATAATGTCAAAATTATGTCGTAATTATATTTTATATAGAAAAAAACGAAAAGAAACTCAATGAAACTTTCGTTACGTTCCTTTTTGTTTCTTTGATCACAAAGCTTGGAAGAAAAACGATTTTGACATTTGACATTGTGGCAATTATATTGAATAATAAAACGCATATATAACAATATAACGACACAAATTTAAAACCGGGTAGTCTGGGAAACTTTACCGGATGACATTTACTCATATTTGATCCTAAAAATAATCGGCAGATAGGATATTATTGGGGAAAATACACTTAATAAAATCCTGTAATTAAGAATATTATTTCTTCAAACACGAGTTTTAAATATTCCAGGGACATGATATTGTCAACTTTTTAATTTTCACCCATATATAGAATCTTCTTAACTTTCAGAACCATATATTTTGCAACATCCTTTATATCCAAAAAACTTTCTCGCGAAGAGTTTTAATTAAAAGAAAGTTGATCACTTTTTCGGATACACTTTATTGCTTCGCTTCTGTAATAATAAATTGCTTGAAATTGGAAAATTATTTAAATGAAGGCTTGAGTTAAACCTATTAGGAAGTACTTATAGAAAAATGAAGATTCTGAGAATGTTTTACGATATCGTTCCCCTAGAAGAAGAAAATTTCATCAATTCAAGTATCGTCAATCACATGTGTCGTTGTTCGTTCTCAAAGTTTGGGTTACAGCCGATCGAGAAACGAGACTTGGAACGGTAATCAGGCCGTTTTGTCTCGGGAAGATGTAGGGTTCGCCGATCGCAGTTTTGTCGGGAAACTTTGAAACGGCAATTACGTCGCTAATGGAGCTCCTTCGGGAATTTCCGACCGACTTTAGAACTAGTATCTTCTGCCCACCTTAGATGCAAGGCCCGTGTTATTTTCTTCCACCACGAGGGGAATCGATTATATTTATCAAGTCTTTGAAAAGCTTTGAAAATTATATTTATTAGGGCTCTACTACTTTTAAAATTTTTTAATATTTTGAGCAAATGAAGGTTAGGGTGCCCCAAAAAAATTGTGGCTCTGAATTTCACAAAAGCTACCTCCTAAATTTCTTCATTTTGCTAAAAAAAATACTGCCATTAATTTTCTTATATTGTTTAAAAATTGTTTAGAGATTCCGCCAATTAAATGAAGAATGAAAATTCAAGACTAAAGAATTCCTTTACGCTTAGAAGGTATTTTTTACTTTGTCAGGATATGAGACGTCTCAATACATCAAGTAAATTCTGGTTTCGGTTAAAAAATAAGACATCGAAAGATGTCTTTACTTCGGTTTCGATATGTCTTGATTGGTGACAGTTCAATTCGGAACAAAGCCGATCAGTTTTTACTTACATTTTTATTGATATTTCTTCAAAATCCTATGGAATTAGTTCATTTACTCTTTACGTAATAAAAGTTCCATTATATATTAAATTCCTTTATTTCTTTAATTGGTACAAACAAATTAATAGGTAGAACTGACACTTGCTGCATTTTCGATATTTTAATGCATTATTTACACTTACTTCGTTGTTCAGTTACGTCAGAATAATAATTATGACCAAGAACTGTAAGAGAACAATGTTCATTCCTTAAATTAACGTTTATAAACAAAATTCACTAATAGCACATTTCTGAACATAGAAACATTTTATTTTCTACGAAATCATTTCCTTTCATCTGCAGTATAATAAATTGGTTAACTTTTTGTAGGGCTTTCAAAAAGAAAAGTTTGTCTTCTCTTTAATTCTCTCATATCCTGCATGGTTTGTCTAACAATTTTTATTTCCGATTGATTTTTTAAGTTTCATAAATGCTATAATTAAAATAAATTGTTCGCTTTTCTGAGTACTACGAATAGCCGTACATAAAACGTTTAATTCTTTTAAAAAAAAAACCTAACAAGACAGACGCCATCGCCAAAACTTGACTTTTGGCTTCAGAGGGTCTTCAAAATGTGGAGATCCGTTGGGAAACTGAGGTTTGAAATGTTTGAAAACTCTAATACTTTCTCAATCATAAATGGTCAGAATGTAGAAAGGTGATACTTTCATCCGAGTAGTTGAATTTTTAACCAAACAGCTGCATTTTTAACTAAAACTATGAATCTTCAACAAAAAAATTAATTTTTGACAATTTTTTTTTTGAATTTTCAACCAAAATAATTGAATTTTTCATAAAAAGATAATTTTCTGCAAAAAAAACAAACGAATTCTTTAGAAATTAATTCAAAATTTCAACCCAATAGTTGAATTTATTACTGTAAAAGATAATTTTTTAACTAAAAATGGAATAGTTAAATGATTATTTAACAAAAATTTTTTTTTTTTTAAACAAAGTAATTTTGAACCAAAAAGGGCAATTTTCAAGTACAGACTTAAATGTTCAAAAATGTTTGATTCTCAACTAAGAAAGATAAATTTTCAACCAAAAATGAAAATACCTAACTTTTCATTTCAATAAATTAATTTTCAATAAAAACTTTTAGTTTTTAAGTAAAAATATAATGTTTAAATTTTCAGCAAAAACATATCAATTTCAAACCGAATGTATTCCTTTTTTTACGAAAAATTATGAAATTTCTAACAAACGAAATGAACTTGTCAACTAAAAAGTCTAATTTTTAACAAAATAGTTCAATTTTTACCCAAAAAAGATTATTTTTCAACCCAAAAAGAGAATTTTCCAACAAAACAGTTATTTTTTCTCGCCAAAAAGTAACTTTAAAGGTTAATTTTTGGGTCGAGAAAATAAAAATTTTTTATGTTGAGAGATACAATACAAGTAAATTTTTTTACAAAAATACAAATGAAAACAATAAAAATTATTTTTCAATGTTAAGTTTTTGTGTAACGATACTACTCAACTCTTATTTATTCTTTATAGAAGACACTAAGTGAGTCCATTAAAAAGAAAAAAGTTCTATGTTAAAAACTGCTAAATTGATTTGTTTTTAAAAATTAATTATGAAAATAAAAAATATTCGTGCTCCTGATTATTTATTACTTTTACGTGATGGACCAATGAATTAAATATTAATAATGCATTCAAGCACCGAAAATATAACAAATGCCAAATTATAACAATATTATAATAACAAATGACAAATTAGAGTTTTTGTTAAAATCATCCTGCAAATACCTCTTAAAAATTTAATTCGCTTCAATTGAGAAAAAAAAACTTTAAAATAGGTTACGAAATACGTCCTCTGAAACTTTTTGAATCCGAATATCTGCTTTCCCTAGTGTGATGCCGCGCTGCGCCGTACCGAAAAAGCCTTTTCTACTTAATGTGCCTGATCACGTCGGTCATTTTTCACTTCGCAACTTTGATAAATTTGAAAATTATTATCTAACTATTAAAGAATCAATTAGACAATTTTGTTTCAATTTCATAAATGTTAAATCTCTATTATTTTTAAATTAACAATTGGAATTTTTTCATATAACTTACAACAAACATTTTCTATTGGATTCAGAGAAATATCATGCAAGTGCTCAAGTAGAATTTTCAAGAATGCAGTTATACTTCTTTTATTTTGATTAAACAATTTATTTTACTTTCCATTTTGTTTTTGAGCCAGCCCAATATTTATTTATGTAAATAACTATAGTGCTGAGCATTGACGCTTTTCATAGGTCGATTCGATCCTTTTGTTGTCTATGAGCTCGTGCACTCCCTTCTTTACCAGGTCCGGCTTCATTAAGACCCACGGTGTGCCTGCACGAACTTCAAATGGGGGTGACAAGAGAGGTCTTATATTATTTTTGGGTTTTGTTCTAGAATGCTTCAGAAACAATTTCCAATAAAAATTAAAATAATTCTTAGAGCCGTTTTTTATTTTTGCCTTTTTTAATGATAATTTTTTAAAGTAATTTGAAGAAAATGGATTTATTTTCAAAATAAGTTATGTTTGAAGTACAAAAATGATATTCAATATTCTTTTTAATATAAATCTTGTATAATAAGTGCATTTTTACATAATTATTAATGTACTATTATATTCTTGTGCACTTACAGCCTTTATTAAATTATTAGAAAAAGTATCATTACTTTTTTTAACCTTATATTTGTATTTTTTGCATATATATGCAACAAATAGAAATAGAAGAGCAAAAAAAGTAATAAATATAATTTTTGTACTTTAAACATAACTTATTTCAAAAATAAATAAAATAATAAATAAGTTATGTTTAAAGTACAAAATTCATATTAATTATTCCTTTTAATATAAATCTTGTAAAATAAGTGTATTTTTACATAAATTTACATACTTTGGTAGATTAATAATCATGTAAAAATACAATTATTATTGAAGATTGATATTAACCCTCAATTGCGTCTGTGAATTTTGTCAAGTTGAAACCATGTATACAATCAATATGACACATTCTAAAAGTCAGCTGGGGTAAATTTGACCCCAGGTGAGTAATATGTCATTTTTTAGAGGTATAAGTGATGAGGGTTAAAAAGAATAATAAATATCATTCTTGTACTTTAAACATAACTTATTTCGAAAATAAATCCTTTTTTCAAATTACTTAAAAAAATCACATTAAAGAAAATAAAAAAACGGGTCTCAGAATTATTGTATTTTTTCTTGGAAATTGTTTCTGAAGCATTCTAGAACAAAACCGAAAAATAATATAAGACCTCTCTTGTCACCCCCATTTAAAGTTCGTTCAGGATCACCGTGAAACTTTTACTGTTCTCATTTTCAATTGACCTTATGACTCTTTTTATCCAATTCGGGTTTTCCAAAAAAATCTGGATAATCCATTTCATGTTGAGTACACCTACTAATTATTCTACTGCACTTCACAAAATCTGTTATTACAGGGTGGACGTACATGAAGGAAATCTGAAAAATCTGGAAAATTTTAAAAATCAGAATTTTAAATCAGAAAATTTTATCGTTCAGGGGATATCAGGGAAAAGGCAGGAATTTTGAAAATTAATACTATGGTTTTTAAATATTAATACTCATGGAAAATGAAAAATTGGTCAGAATAAAATAAGGAACTTTTGAAAATAAGGGCTGGTAGCCACCTTGATTTAATATTTTTTTAGTAATTTATTTTCCATTCAGTTCTATTTCTTTTGCAGCAGTTGCTTCCTCGTATGATTATACTGTTAAAGATTTTATTATTTGGATCCAAATTCAACAATTTTGTTAAAAATATATCTTGGTGGTTGAAAATTCAAAAGTTTTATTTAAAACTAGTCTTTTTGGGTTGAAGATTGAACTATTTTTGCATAGTTATCTTGCACATTTATTAATTTAATTATTAATTTATTTAAGTTATTCCAGTTGAAAGTTCAATAATTTTGATGAACTTTTTTTCTTCCTGCATCAAAAAAATCTTTATTTGTTGAAAATTCGTT
This sequence comes from Belonocnema kinseyi, assembly GCF_010883055.1. Lineage (NCBI taxonomy): Eukaryota > Metazoa > Arthropoda > Insecta > Hymenoptera > Cynipidae > Belonocnema > Belonocnema kinseyi. The sequence goes on from NC_046663.1 coordinate 75,516,946, forward strand.
TTTTTGCCGTCGAGAAATTCATCATTTTCAATATTCTATTAAAAATAAGTTTTCGTTGACTATAAGTTTTTTGTTCTTTGTTAAAAAATAAATTATTTACTAAAAATTTTACTTTTCCATTCACGGTTGAAACTGTATCTTCTTTAGTTAAATATTCATGTATTTTGTTCAAAATTCGTCTTTCTTGGTAGAAAATTGCTCTTCGTTGAAAATTCGTCTTTTTGGTTTTAAAATACACATGCAGGTACTACATTTTTTGTTCAGAATTCACTTTTGCAGGCTGAAAATCTTAATAATTGGTTAAAAATGCGTTTTTGTTTAATTAAAATATTAGCTATTATATTTTTTATTAAAAATTGAACTGTCTATTAAGAAATTCGTCGTTTAGTCTTCAAAACTTACCATTTGGTTTAAAATACAACTTTTTTGGTTAAAGTTTAATCTTTTTTTTTAATTGAAAATTTGACTATTTGATTAAAAAGCCTGTCTTGTATGTTTAAAATTTAACTGTTTAGTTAGAAGTTCCACCCACTTGGTCGAAAATTCATCTTTTCGGGTTTAAAATCAATGGTTTTCGAAACAATTGGACTTCTTAGCTTGAAAATCCAAATAGTTGGTTTAACATGCAACAGTTTTTGGTTGAAGTTTAATTTTTTTTTTTTTGAAAATTCGAATATTTGATTGAACGTTTATCGTTGCGGGTAAAAATTCTATTATATGACCAGAAAACAAAATATTTTGTTAAATATTTAACTCATCTAATATGGTAAATAAGTCATATTTTTTGTTTGAAATATATCAACTTGAAGTTCTGTAATTTTAATATGAAATTCTTTTATTCGTTTATAAATGGTTCTCTATTTAAAATGTTACATGTTTAAAATGCTGGCCTTCGAATATTAGTGGTCATGGAAAACAAAAAATTTATACATTTCATTTGAGCTTTTGGATTAAAATACGATGTATCTTAAATACCTTCGTTCTAATGTTTAAATCATTTTCAGTTTAGTCCAAGCTTTCGATGATTTTTGAAAAGGTCAAGAGCTTCAGGGCAGTTTAAACTATTGACAGCTTCAGCTGCTTTAGAATAAGCGTGACCATATAAATATTTAATTATTTAACAAAACTTGACAGCCTATTCTCTAATCTACTGAAATTCGCCAACAACTAATCTAATTTTAAGTTCTCAAATTAAAATTCACCTTGTTATCAATACTCAGGTGCAACAAGACAGTAAGTAAATTAAAGCGCGTGTGTCTACGGTAAATATATTTGGTTTGCAGACACACAACGAGACAAGGACAAGGATAACGGCGAAGCGGAATTTATGCTACAGGAAAATGGAGATCCAATGTACGAATAAGTTTGTAACAGAGCATGTAGAAAATATCTGAATACATGAATTTAATGGAAGAAAGGTAGAGAAGTAAAGGGAAAGATAATCTATGTAAGCTCGCAGTAAGAGCGAAAGCACAAGTGGTAACGTGAGCATGATGGTATGCTCAAAAGAGCACGAAAGGAAATGTTACTGCTAGTCCCTTGAAAATTGCTCCGGCGCGAAGAGATTTGAAACTCGCGTTCTCTCCAGCAGAGATACACGGTTCCATTCACTAGGGAGTTGGGACAGTTGCATGAGTTTCGAGAGTACTTCCGACAGAAGCGCTTTCCTTCGATTTTCTTTACTTCCGTCTTGAGAGAGATTGAATTGCAGATATTTTCTGCGACGTTGACTCGCGATTGGTCCTTGTGATTAGACTTGATAATGCTCTTCCGCTTTTAGATTGGCTTACTTGAACATTTGTCTCCTCGAGACAGCAAATAATTTGTAACACATTTCGAATCTTGTTTAATTATATTATTATTATCAGGCCTCTGGCTCACATTCATTTTGCAATCAATCGGATCTCGATATTCGGATTTCGATAACGATGGGAAAAGCATCACGCTGTTGGAGGATGCGTTGGTTAAATTTCCTGAGAAATGTAACACTTATTTTATGAATTAAATGGACTTAAAGTTCCAGGAATATTTGCCGGTTTCGTTGGATCTTATGAGGTCTCATAGGATTCTAAAGACTACCAAAATTTTTTAAAGAATTTTGAAATATCTTAAATATTTCAACAACTTGTACGGAATTAAAAAAGTTCCCTAGTTATATAACAAGATTTAAGGTATTTTAAGAAGTTTAAAGAATCTGGGGTAATTTAGTATATTTTAAAAGATTACAAGGAATTTTGAGATCTGAACTATTATTGTAGGATTGTGGAATATCATGAAATAGTAGAAAGTTGAAGAGGAATATAAAGTGATTTCGTAAGATTTAAAGATTTAAACAAATTGGATTGATTTCCAGAGATTTAAGAGGATTTCCACAAAAGTCATTGAGTTTTAATAAATTTCAGTAGATTTCAACGCATTTCGGGTATTCTTAAATATTTTAAAGGATTTCAGAAAATATAAAATGCAGAAATAATTTGTCAAAAATTGGGGTTTATGGGATTTGGAAGAAAAGATGATTTTAAAGAAAATTTGTATGTGATTCATAGGGATTTTACAAGATTTAAGGGATTTTATCAATTCCTAGGGATTTCAACAGACTTCCAGAAGTTTTAAGAGATTTCACTATTTCTCAAGATTTCATCAATTTTCGGGTATCCAAAATATTGTAAGGGATTTCAGAAAACATCAAATGTTTTAAGTTATTTTAAAAGGATTGATCAGACTTCATTGGAACAAGATTTCAGAGAATTTAAAAGATTTTCATCAATTTTCGGATTTCATAGGATATATTTTACAGAATTTCAGTGGATTCAAAAGAATTGATATTTTTTAAAGGAATTTTGAAATATCTTACAGATATCAAGACTTTTTACGCCATTTTACTCGATTTTGCAGGGTTAATAGGGATTTTACTAGATTTAGTACATTTGATTAATTTTCAGATATTTTGATGGAATTTAAGGGGTTTTAATACATTTCAGCATATTTGAACGGATTTCAATAGTTCTAGTGATTGATTAGATTTGTTGGGTGTTCTAAAAGATTTCAAGGAGTTTCAGAAAACATTAAATGTTTCAAGGGATTTATTAGATTCTATGAGATATATTTAACGCGATTTCAGATGCTTTTCGAGATTTAATCATTTTTAAAGGACTTTTGAAAGATATTAAAGATTCTAAGAATTCTTTAAAAGATATTATTCTTTTTAAAGATTAATAGGAATCTTAGCAGGTATCAGGGATTTTATAAATTTCAAGCGATTTCAAGCAACTTCTATAGATTTCTGAAGAACTTTAGATAATAAATTAAATCAAAAGATATTTCATTTATTTAAGGGATTTATAGGATGTAAAAAGAAATGATAAGATTTCAAGGGATTTAAAAACATTGACTAGTTTGCTAGGAATTTAAAAGGATCTTACAGATTTCAGATGTTCTTTAAGGATTTCAACGTGTTTTTTTATGTTTTTAGAATACGCGATTTCAAACATAGTTAACCCTCGATTTAATATTAAAAAAATTACATTACACTATTTGGCTACTATTTTTCAAAATTGTTGACACTATTCACTCTATTTTTTATCTTTCAAGTGAAACCGAAGCCTTTTATGATTTTTAAAGGAATATTGTACTTTTAATATTAACTTTTCACCTATTTAAGCTAAGAATTAGTATTTTTTCCCTGCGATTTAAATTTAAAGAAAACATTTGAATTCATCTGAAGCTTATATTTAAAGTAAAATGATAAAGCTTGCGAATATAAAAGAAAGAGCATTTGATAATAATGTCATTAGTAACTTTATAACAAGAGAGAAAATAATTGTGTTTATGGAGGAGAAATTTGAGGAGTTGAAAGCATTTAAATATTGGGAAAGCATGCATCACCGGGTCGGAAGTACTCTTGCTTCTACCGGTAATAATGGGGTGGGCATGACTTTATAAGTCAAGCACGATGTTAATGAAGCGTCAATTTCTTCTGTCCACAGTGAATTCGTGCCCCCTCAAACCAAAGAGGAGAAGGTCGCCCCGGAAGCACCTACGCTACCACCCGTACCTTACTACAGACTTGTAAGTAAATTTTTTTCTTTGTGCAAACGTCGGAATAATTGATTTGCTCAAGAACTTTAACTTTTGCATGTCACGTTTCATGGATCGACCATTTTTTAAAACTTTATTTCCCAAAAATAACGGGAAATTTTTTAGGGAAATTTCGGCATTTGTCAATTAGTGTAAATAATTGTGGCACTTCATATTGTGTGAAGTGGAGTCCTATGACGGAATGTGTACTCATGCCAAAGGACTTTTAAGACACTTTAACAGCGAGGGTGATCCGTGCATAGACCTCTGTTTTGAAATTGACTTAAAATCATGTTGTAGATACTGGTAGACTATTGTAGAAATGTACAAATTTAAACAAAAGAATATCAATGTTTACATGCAATACTTTTAGAATCCGCATTAACTTTCCGAGTTGTACTCTGCTGTCAATTTTTGTAGTATATTTAATGTATAAGTTTCTACAAGAAACTATAAATTTTTTAAATATTAGATACAATTTTACCAAGAAATTTTACTGGCATAATAAATCACAGATGAACAATAACTTTCTGTTATGCAAACTTTTTCTTACAATAATATTTTAACTAGGTATCCACATCTATCTACCATAATTTAAAATCAGAAATGTTATTTATTAAAAAAATGATTGCATGTGAATTAATTCAGATTGTTAACTTTAATGAATTTTTTTTTAAATATGTGTATAAGTTTATTTTACAAGATCCAAATGATCAGTGTCAGAGTTATCACTTTTGCATTATTAATAAAAGCGATAGATTTTAATTAATGATATGAATTGTTAGAAACGTACCGAAATTTAGTTCCGTATTCGGCCAAGAGTGGTTATATTTAAAATATCACACTCATTAAAAATCTAATGTTTTGGAGATTTCGATGTAAAAATTTAAAGTTTTTTCAGGATCTTTTAAGGTGTTAAGAAAGTCCAAAAAAATCTGAAGATTGCCAAGAAAATTTAAAATGATTTTACATTTAAAAATATTGAAAATGATTTCAGAAATAACAATTTTGATTAATAAATAACAATTGAATAATTATCAATTGCGATAAATTCGAGGAAGTTTAAAATGTACTTAGAAATGTTAAAAATATTCCAAAATAATTAAAAACTTGAAAAGATTTTAAAAAATTTAAAATAAAATGTAGATTTTTGAAGATTTGAAACAAAAAAGTTAGAAGCTTAAGGGCCATTCGCAAAATACGTGATACTTTTTCACGAACTTTCAGCATTGTTCTTCAAATGGAGAATGATGCTTGGATAGGCCCCCATCCACCCTGAACATATCACGTACTTTGTGAAAGAACACTAAAAGCTTTTTGAAAGGTTTCAAAATAATAAAACTTTGGAATCAAAATTTATAGAAAATTAAAAATGATTTTTTTAAATCAATTAAAACAAAAATGAAATAAGAATTAATAAAAATTAAAGAATATTCCAATGTAAAAATAAATTTTTCTAGTCTAAAATTTATTGAAAGGATATGATTTTAAAAATGTATGCATTTTTTTTATTCATTCGTTAATTCATAGTATTGAAAGTGATTGCGTGGATTTCTAGTTTTTGAAATCTTTAAACTGTACAATGTATAAAATTTTTTAAATCTAAGTTTGCATTTTAACGACATTTAATTAAAAAAATTTCAATTAAAAATTTTAAAGCTTCCATTTTATACGCGTAAATTATTGAGCTTTCCAATTGAAGTAGTTTTAGTATTTAATTTTTAAAAGTTTCAAATTTAAAGTATTCCACTTTGATGTTTTTAATTTACATTTAAGTTTGTATAACTTCGAAAAAAAACAACATATTGTACCTACAGAGTTCGAAAATTTTAATTTCAATGGCCATGCTCAATTCTTTCACAATTGTTCAATGTTTATTTTCATTCAAAAAGTTTTTTCTCATCTACCATTTCTCTAAACTTCTAACAATGAAGCTTTTTTGTAATTGCGACCATGTATATATCATAATTAAAAATTACTATCTCATTGTAATATTTTAAATATTTATCGCCATAACTCGAAAAGAACAACTTTTAGTTGCAAAATCTGCAAATTTTTGTAGATTTTTGCAGTTGTAAATTCTTGTATAAAATTAAAACTACGTTAATGTACAGCACTATGTAAAAAAACCATACAAAGAAGTGCAAAAATCATACCAATAATAGAAAAAAATGGTACTTTCTTGTAATTTTGGTTGTAATTAATTGAATTTATTTGTGTGATATGAAATAAGCTGCGATTTCTTTAGACTGGTAGAAAGCCGAAAAATGACAGTGAATTTTTTCTCTCGTCGAAAATTTTCCTAATTCTTATAGTTTTACTAAAAGAACTTTTTCAATCAGGACCTCTAGTGGGGAGTCTTACAGTTTTAGGCACTTTAAATATTTAATTATTTAATTAAAAATTTTTTTAAGTCAGAAGCACATCCAAAACTAAAATTAAAATTTCTTAAAATTTATGTTTTACGAATGAAGGCATTAGTATTTGACTGATTTTTTATCCATAACAAGTTAATAAAAATTCGAATGTTTCAGATTAAAAATATTAATATTCAGTTGTTTTACGTTCAAAGCCTTCAATATTTAAGAAGAAATTAAATTAGCGAGATTTCGAAATTACCTCTCTTAATATCTCTAAAATTACTTTTAAATTGAAAACTTCAATAAATGTCAAATAACACATACCGATAAAATTTGTACTTATAGACCGGACTAGGTAACAAGAACTTTTCAATAATTTTTCTGGCAACTACGAAAATTTTAAGATATTTTTGATAATTTTCTGATAATTTTCAAGAATTCTATTACCTATGCTAGAGAACCAATCTTCACCCTAGTCGTGTCCAATTTTTGAAAATTTTCCCATAAATCAAATTGGAATCAAGTTCTCGCATCGTAAAAAAGTTATCATGATATTCAAAATTCTTGAAATATGTCCCGATAAAAACGATCTGTGACTGATTTGTCGTTCAAATTTTATGAAAAGTGTCTAAAAAGATTCTGCTCTAGTCGTTCTGGAAATTGAAAAATTTACATTTTTGAGATGAAATACGCCGAAGCTTGCAAAGTAATTTATCTTGATTTACTTCATATGTGAGATTTAGATTAACAACATAAAATCTTGAAAAGTATTCAGAATATCTCAAGCATCCAAAAACGTAATAACTGTAAATCCAACAGTTTTCTCTGATTTTCATAAATGGGAATCTTATTATTTTAAAACAATGCGAATGTAACCAAATTTAATTTCATGCATTTTATATTGATCTGATTTTTATTAAAAAATAAAATAAAAAGTTTGATTTTAATCTTTAAAATTATATTTCGATTTTTTTTAGTTTCGATTTGCGACATTCGGGGAGCTGATGCTTGTATGGGGGGGTCTCTTTATGGGAACCCTAACTGGACTTTGCATTCCCATTTCTACCATTCAGTATGGAGAATTCACAACTTTATTGGTTGATCGTAACAAAGAAAACGAGACGAGTACGCCAACTATCATCATGGAGTGGTTCGGCGGAGGAAAGATTTTGTAAGTTACTGAAACTATTTAAAATTTCATTTAATTACAATTAGGTCAAATGGAAAATTTATATGTTCGAAATATATTTAAGAAGAAATCACCTCTGCCTCTCTTTTATGGAAAATATTAAGCAAAAATTTTATATTTTGACAAATTGACACTTCTTACAATCTGGTTTGGCATGTGTACCCCGTTGTTTGTGAACACCTATCTAAACGTGACATAAACAGATCAATAATATGACATACTTCGTAATAGTCTGTGCAAGTTACAGAATACTACGTAGAATTATACATTTATGGTTTCAAAATAAATATTGACGTAGTAGCATTTGTAATTTCATTTCGATTCATACTCCTCCAGAAATAATTAATTACCGAAGTCGTAATATTACAAAAAAAGAAGACGAGTTTTCGGCCATTCTTGAGAAAAAGTGGTTTTATTATAAACTCTATGCACGTTATAGAATTTACCGCAATAAGAGAGTCTTTAAACTCTTAGGTTGTGTAAGGCAGTAGCGATCCGAATTTGTAAGCACTGAGTCTGGGTTCGATTCTTGCCGCCCCAATTTTTGTTAATTTTTTTTTTTTATTGAAGTGGACTGTTGAATCGGCTTAAGTCAAGCTAAACTATTTGCTTTTAACCACATTTTTCATATAAAAAAACTCCTTATACAATTTTTTGTTTAAAAAGACCACTCATTATTCTAACTCGAAAATATGAATCTTATGATAATAAAAGAAAAATTCTTTTCGTTATATCCTATTTTCATATTTTCATATGTATTTCTATATATTTTAATTTTTCTCCTATAAAAATAATAATGACCAAAATGTAAATGTTTATGGGGTAACCGTAGGTCAGAGAAAAGCTGCATATCAGGGAAAGGTTAAGGAATTTGATTGATCAGGGAGCGTCAGGGATCAGTCCTAGAGTTAAGAAATATTGGCAAAAGTCAGGGAATTTCCACAAGAGTTACTTTGAATAAATGCCTAGGATAATAAATTTGAAAAGTTTTAATTTTCATTTAAAATGGTTTTGTTCCATTTTTAACAGATTCAAACATTTTTTTCAAAACGCATTCTTTATGATTGAAAATTTAACTATTATGGCAGAAAATTTAATTTTTGTTGAAAATTCATATTTTGGTATTAAAAATTAAATTAAAGTCTATTTTATTAAAAATTTGTATTTTTGTTTGAACATAGGTGTTTTTTTATTAAAAATTGAAATACGTTTTGATTGAAATATTTACTTATTGTTTGAAAATTCATCTTTTCTGGTTAAAAATTCATCTACTTGGTTGAAGGTCGAGCTAAATGGTTAAAAGATAATTGGTTGGTTTTAGATTCATAATTTTAGTTGAAAGTTCATATTTTAGTATTGAAAACTCAACTGAAATATTTATTTATGGAGAATTCAAATACTGTTTTGATAATTCGTCAATTTTCTTTTAAAATTCATCAGTTTTTGTAAAAATTTCTTTTTTTTTTTAGTTTAAAATGCAATTGGTTTGCTGAAAATTATTCTCTATTTGTTCAGCATTCAACTATTCTATTAAAAATTAAAATCATTATGGGAAAAGTATTAGTTTCTTCGTTAACAACTCGTATCTTTAGGTCGAGAATTTAATTACTTAGTTGTAGGTTGCATCACTTTGTAAAAAAATAATTTTTTATTGTTAAAGATTTATATTTTTAGTTGGAAGTTCATCTCTTTATTGAAAGTTAAACGTTTTCGGTTTTTAATTTATTTAACTGTAACTTTTCCAATTTTGGTTAAAAAAGAATTTTCCTTCAGTAGAAAATTCTTATTTTTTGTAGAAAAGTTATCTTTTGGTTTGAAATTTCCTTCTTTTTTTGACGGTTTTTTGTTGAAAATTCATATTTTTGGTTGAAAATTGATCTTTTTTGCAGAAAATTTGCCTGATAGCTTAAGATCTTAACAATTTTGATCAACCTTTTTTTCTTTCTAGACTAAAGAATCAAATAGTTGTTTAAAAATTCTTTTTTGTTTAACTCATTTTTCAGTAGAAAATTGCTATTCTTTTTTTATTACACCATTAAGCCATTTCCCTTTCGGGGTAGGCGTGACTCACTCGGTAGGGGATAAATCTTCCCAGTTGAAATTGCCTCTTTTTGATATTAAATAATTTCTTTGGTTCGAAGTTTCATCGTTATAGGTTCAAATATCAACCATTATATTCTTTGTTGAGAACTCTAATTTTTGGCTTAAGGGCATGTGATGCTTAGAAAGTTGTCGGTTTTAGCAGTTTTAGGTTCCCCCGGCTTTTTTTTCAGAATAATAAATATTTTGTTTAAAAAATTTGGGAAATGATAGCGAGCATGCTGACGGACGTCCCCACACACTTTTTTTGTAGATTAATTCAAAAAATTTTTAATTTAGCAAAATGTGATTGATTTGCATAGCGCTTAGGAATTAGTATCGATTTTTTCAGTGTTAGATTCCCCGGCTTTTCTCCTAGGATAAGAAATATTTTGTCTTCAAAATCTGGAAAATAATAGCGAACATGCTAACGGATCCCGAGCGTTACTTCCAAACTACACAATATTTTTGGCCGAAAACTTTGGACTTGAATATAAACATATTAACTAATCTCCCGAAGCTAACCTTGTTTGCAGGCAAAAAGTTTATTTCATAAATAATTACCAAATTATCGGAAAGGCAGAAATGAAAAACGACGTAACCTCAAAATAATGCATAAAATTTTTAATTAGCACAATAAATTTTTTTGTTATCCCTCAAAAAAGAGTCCGAGGACGTACGTTATGACATTTCATAACATCTCCGAATTCAGTTTTTAAATATTTTCATTTTTGTTGAAAAAAGCCGAGGGAACTGTACCCGATTGACCACACGACGAAGTATCACATGCCCTTAAGAATTAAACTATCGTCTAAAAAAGTTGTCTTTTTCTCTTGCAGATTTTACTATTTAGTTGTATGTACCTGTTTTTGATTCAAGTTTAATCTTTTTTTAATTAAAAATTATACCATTTAATTGAAAAGTCAGCATTTTAGCTTAAAAATTTAATTGTTTTATTAAAAGTTCGAATATCTTCTTTAAAGTTCGTGTGTTTTGCTTAAAGATGAGCTATTTGGTTTTGAATTCAGCTATTTTTAAAAATTATTTTGTTGTTGCAGAAAATGGAACTACAGTGGGACCTCGTTCGTGTCCCAGAGTTGGGACCGGGAACCTCGTTTGTGTCGCAAACGTCCCTTCCGGTCGTTTCAGGGGCGTGCTTAGGTAGCATGATTTATAACATATCACTGATATGTTCTAGACATGACTAGACACCATTAGGAACAACACAGGATTGTGGTGCGTGCGCAACTTTTTGACGTAATTTCCGCGTCACGAGCGGGGTTTTGAGGAGTCACGTGACCACGACATGAAGCTGAAAGCGACACGAACGAGGTCTCACTGTGTTTGGTTGAAAGTGCAAATCGTTGAAAATTCACCTGTATAGTAGAAAAGTCTTTTTGTATTGAAAATAAATAAATTTGGAATTCTAAAATTTTTATATGAAATTGTTTGATCACTTTCATAAAAAATTCTAAAAAAAAAATCTTTCCTTGAATTAAAATTTGTAAAGGTTAACACAAAAATGATTTTTTTTACATAAAAAATTGTTCAAAATGAATATTGTTTCTTCATTTGAATAAATGTAGTAGTCCATTTCAGTAGAAAAATGTGAATGAAAAAAAGATGGAAAAAACTGCCAGCATCTTCGATATTTTAAAAAATGAATCTTAATAATTAAACGTATTATAAGTTTTTTAACTACCTATTTTTGGGAGAAGTATCTTTTGGGAGAAAATTAGGTGGATTTATTTTCAAAGGTCAATATAATTTATTTAAATGAATTGATTGAATGAAAAACAATTACTTTGAACAATATTGTAGTTAACATTTTTGGAAATTGTGACAGGTATCCGAACGCAACGAGAGAAGAACGGATGGATGCCTTATACGATGACTCGGTGGCTTTTGGTGTATCTTGTGCGGCTTTATCCTGTTTTCAGTTCGTCTTCGCCATATTTACAGTGGATTTACTTAACATCGCTGCATCAAGGCAGATCGCTAGATTAAGAAAAATGTTTCTACAGGCGGTCTTAAGGCAAGATATGTCATGGTATGATACTAACACCTCGACGAATTTCGCCAGCAGAATTACTGAGTGAGTTTTATTTTAAAGCATTTTCATTTTTCCAGATTTTATATTGATAAAGTTGTCAAATTAGCGATACAACTCAAGTTTTCTAAAATTTGGTGCAAGATCTTACTTTTTTTATTTATATATTTGGAGATTGGATCAAGAGATAATTTTTTCTTTTGAATGAAGATTTATGTTTATTCAAAATACGTATATGCGTCTTTAACTCTTATATTCGCACCACATTTGAGAGAGTTGATACAGGTCAGGGTATTCCAGAAAGCCATGAAATCTAAAACTGGTAATAGAATGTCAGAGAAAACGTACTCGTAATCAAATCAGAGAATTTTCGGCAAACTGAATTTGCAGCTAATTTAATTATTTTGTCGAAAATTCAAATTTTTTGTAAAAATTTCTTCTATTTGCATTCATAATTGATCTATTTTGGTAGAAATTGCATCTTTTTAGGTTGAAACTCACAACTGTTTGGCTGGAAATTAATCTGTTTTGGTTCATGATTTCACTGTTTTGTTGAAAATTTGTCATTTTTGGCTGAATTCAATTATTTTTGGTTAAAAATTCCAATCATTTTTAGTAGAAGTATCTACTAATAGATTTTTCGTTGACAGTTCATTCTATTTGTTTCAAAATCCAAAAAACATCGTTGAAAGTAGAATTAATTTTTTTTTAAATTAATTACTTTGGTTGATGGTTCATGAACTCGGTTTAAGAATTTTGTTGTTCAAAGGTTTACTATTAATCAATTTAAATAAATTTAGCTACATTTAAAAAAAAAATAATTTTTGACCTAATATTTAATTATCTCACGTTTAATTCATTTTTTCTCTTCAGTTGAGAATTCCTGTTTTTTTTTTTTTAAATTTGTCTTTTGTGGTATAATATTCTTCTACTTGGTAACTACTTCATATTTTTAGTTGAAAATTAATTTTTTTGGTTGAAAATTGACTTATCAACTTGTAAATTCCTCAAAAAATTATAAAATTATTAAAAAATTTATGTATTTTATTAGAAATTTAATTGATTAAAATAAATTTAGAAAGAAGTATTTTTTCAAATTAAAATGATTAATTGCCTAATTGTAAGGTTGCTTTTATACCTGAAACGAAAATTTAGAACGGCCAAGGAAAATGAAAAATTGGTCTGGGAAAAGTCCGGGAATTTCGAAAATGGGATTTAGTAGCAACCCTTTTTCAGCTGAGTAGATCAAAAGTCACTTTTAGTTATAAAATTATCAAAGTCAACTGAACTTGAGCAGAGATGGAGAGGAAAGTTTGTAAGTGAAATTGTGCAACAGGTGATGCTACGGGGACCCAAGAAGCATCTCTTCAACCTGTGTTCCTAGTTGGCGAACTTAAGCATCTTTAAAATGATTTACCAAAGAAATTATGAACTTCCCTTCAATCGGAAGATTTCCACCTTTGAGATATAAAATCCAATATTAGGTATCTTGTAACTGTAAATTTCTTGATTTTTCTTCGTTGCCAATGTTGGACATTGCGCCAAATCTTGACATTCATAAACAATTTTGTTGTGCCTTTAGATTTGTTATGCCTTTAGACATAAAATACTTTGCCAATTTTGAACTATTTTTGAGCCATTCCTGCCTGTCCAACCTTACCAAAACCAACGTCACTATTTCACGATAATAGGTTAATAATAGAATAATTTAATTCGAATACAATTGATCTAGATACCATATTGAATTGAATATTAATTTCTTTAAATTCCCAGGATTTTATGTCGAAATAAATTTCATTTTTATGACAATAATTAAATTTTCAACTTAAAAAGAGTTTTGTCTAAAAGATATACGTTTTCAAGAAATAGTTGAGTGTTTAACCAAATAGTTAAGTTTTCAAGCCAGAAGGATGCATTTTTCTGAGTCAGTTGAATTATTGACAAAAAGTTAATTTTCGACCAACAAGGATGACTTTTACCATAGAAGATGATTTTTATATCCAAAAACAGGAATTTTTCACAAAGCAGTTGAATTCTTTACCAAAAAAGATCCCTTTAACAAAATACCTGAATTTCTAATTTTGAGACTTAATTAAATTGTTGAATTTTCAATCCAAAATGTCGAATTTTTGGGAGACAGTCGAATTTGCAAACGATTTTTAACCAAATAGATTAATTTTCTACAAAAAAATTTATTCTAAACCAAATAGGTTAATTTCCCATCGAAGAGATGAATCTTCGAAAAAATGTATTTTCAAAAAAGTAGATTAACTTTCAACGAAGTAGTTGCATGTTCATAAAAAAAAAGATGAATTTTGAACCTGATTGTTAAATTTTCAACTAAAAGATGAATTTTTCACCATCAATATAATTTTCTTTATCAAAAAGGATGATTTTTTAACCAACTAGTTGAATTATCGATCAAAAGGATGAATTTTCAACAACCAAGATTAATTTTCTACCCAAGAAGATGAATTTTCAATTATATGATTTTTTAACAAAATTGTCATATTTTGAGGCCAAAAAAATGAATTTTTTTACAAAACATTTAAATTTGTAATTTGAAATTGTGATATTTAAACAAAAAAGTTAATTTACAACCAATTATATGAAATTTGCAACTAAAATGATCAATCTCCAACGAGAAAAAAATAAATTTTCCACAAATTATTTTAACTTCACACCAAGTAGATTAGTTAGATTTAAAGATTAATTTTTTACCAAAGAAGAGCAGTTTGCAACAGAATATTAAAATTTGTAACTAATTAGTTTAATTTTTAACTCGAAAAGTTAACTTTTTAATTTAAAATATTAATTTTCCACCAAAAACAGTATAGTTGCATTTACTAGTTGAAAGAACTTATAGTCAACCAAAAATGGAACGAATTTTAAAGAAACTAGTTAAATTTTTAACCAAAGCGATGGATCTTTTACCAAAAGGACGAATGTTCAACCGAATAGTGGAATTCTCAACTAGAAAAGAACAAGTTTTAATTTAAAATATCAATTTTCAAACAAAAAAGGAATAGTCACATTTATTAGTTTAAAGAATTAATTTTCAGCCAAAAATAAAACGAATTTTCGGAAAAATAGTAAAATTTTCAACCAAAGCTATGAATTAAATTAAATTTTCACAAAGCAATCTAACTTTCAATCAATTAGTTGAATTTTTTACCAAAAATAGAAAACGTTTGATCGAAATAGTTGCATTTTCAACCAAAAATAGTTGGATCCTCTTATTGGGCTATATTTATTTAGTTTGAATTTAAGCGAAAAAATGAGACGATTCTTGAAAAAGGAAAACCCGGGATTCTTAAAAAAAAATTGGAAAATAAGAGAAAAGGGAAAAGAGTGTAAAGTCTGTAATATGAAAGTGATTTGAAAACTTATCAAGTTATTATTGCACTGTAACGTTTCAGGGACATCTTTCGCTAAATTCGTAAATTTTGTTAAAATTGATCATGAGTAAACGTACTAAATGTTATCTCAGTTCATAGCGTCATTGTCTAAGATATCCCTGAGAAATAAGCTCATGAGAAGCCCCTAAGAAATAATACCAACAAATAAAAAAGTGCTATGATTATTCATCTATTATTTAAACTTGGTTTCCACTTCGACTTGATCATATCTGAGGCTGATTTACTTTTTAGAGGCTTAAGTAGCTACCATCAATTACGTATTCTTTTAATTAGTAAAAGTATACATTATTGTCTAAATTAAAAAATGCATATTGCCTTTTTTG
Source organism: Belonocnema kinseyi (assembly GCF_010883055.1). Classification (NCBI taxonomy): domain Eukaryota; kingdom Metazoa; phylum Arthropoda; class Insecta; order Hymenoptera; family Cynipidae; genus Belonocnema; species Belonocnema kinseyi. The sequence goes on from NC_046663.1 coordinate 75,532,443, forward strand.
ACTTCAGAGATCTGGACAAGATGAAAGACGGTATAGGCGAGAAATTGGGGATCTTCACATACTTAATGGTGTCCTTCATCTCATCCATCGTCATCTCCTTCATCTACGGTTGGAAGCTAACTCTCGTGGTGCTCAGTTGTGCACCAGTGATTGTCATAGCAACAGCAGTAGTGGCCAAGGTTCAGGCTTCTCTCTCAGCCTTGGAGTTGGCAGCTTATGGTCAAGCAGGAAGTGTTGCAGAAGAAGTTCTTGGAGCTGTGAGAACTGTGATTGCGTTCAATGGCGAGCAGAAAGAAGTTGGCAGATACGCACAGAAATTAGTGCCGGCTGAGAAAACTGGTATAAAACGTGGATTGTGGTCTGGTGTTGGTGGTGGTGTTATGTGGTTTATCATCTACTTGAGTTACGCCTTGGCGTTTTGGTATGGTGTACAACTAATCTGGGAAGATAGGCCTAACATCGATAAGGAATATACGCCGGCTGTGTTAGTGATTGTGTTTTTCGGTGTTCTCGCTGGTGCACAAAACATGGGCTTGACATCGCCTCATCTGGAAGCTTTCGCAGTCGCCAGGGGATCTGCTGCTGCCATCTTCCAGGTAAGGTTTTTACTTGAAGTAAATTTTACAATTTTAAAACTTTTTTTCTTTCTTATCGTATTGCTTCCCCGTAGAGGTAGGTTTGTAATGACGTAAATGTTCATAGTACATTACGTGGCAAGGGGCGAAACTGAGCGATTACAAACGAGCTTGATCTTGGCGATCGCGACATTTCAGCCCCGTGCTGCATATACTATTTTTCACAAAAAGAACATCGATAATGGCGGGTTTCGTAACCTGCGAAGCGTCCCGAAAATGGCGATATGCGGGCGAGCGCATACAAAACTATTTTACAAATCCTACCCGGTAAGAAGAGAAGAATGAAGAAAAATTAATATTTTCAGATTTAAACGAAAGAGTTAACATTATTTAATTTTTGAATCTGCTAATTTTCTATCGGGAGAAGTGACCAACGAAACAACACCAATTCTTTTCTATTGCCTTAAAGACTGACACTTGTGTTGTATTCCATACAGGCGAACATATTTTCCACTTTTTTAATTCCTCTTAACGCAGAAAAAACTGAAGTTAAATTTTGGTGAGTGTAAAATTTCCCGTTCTTAAGGTTTATAGTACATGCCATTTGGCGAACGCTTATCCTACAATAGAATAAAAACGGTCGTACGCTAGGGGCGGCGTCTCTAGCAGCAATGGGAAAACGGCAATGTATGAGTGAATTCGAGCTATAAATCGGGACACCAAATTTAAAACGACACAGAAAAAACAAAAGTTAAAATGTGTTGCAGGTAAGACTTGCAACGGTGAAAATGTTTTAATATTTCGGCAAATGTTTCACCGAGGTTAGGAGAATAATTCTGATCTCGTCTACTGCGTGACGCTGAGTGAGCAAATTTCGGTAAAACATCGAGAATCAGTAACAGAAAACACGAACAAAATTTGTTCTTACTGTTATATTTCTTCCGAAATAAAATAGACTATTGTACAGGAATTAAATCTTACTTAATACCATTTAGCAAAAAGCGCAAAAAAAACTGAAAGATGGGAATCCCCGGTTCTCTGCAATTTAATGAAGTTAAACGACAATAGATAGCGCTGGCGTCGCAATTCTTGCTACATCTCGAATAAAAATGGAGCGATTATCAGGCGAAAGATTATCCAGGTAAGGTTAAAAATCGGAAATTATCATCGATTCATGTAAAGTTTATCCGTCTTTCGTTTCTTCCGTCTAAAAACCCCCCAACGGGAACAGAAAAAGTGCAATTGTATACATTGATAAATTGTTTGATTACTTTTAAGCAATTTTATTCAACTCTACTTCTTTTGATCACTTTTTTGTCATATCTCCTACCAGCAATTTC
>NC_046663.1:75534457-75537873 GCF_010883055.1 Belonocnema kinseyi
CAATTGTATACATTGATAAATTGTTTGATTACTTTTAAGCAATTTTATTCAACTCTACTTCTTTTGATCACTTTTTTGTCATATCTCCTACCAGCAATTTCATTCTATCCCATTATAAAAGTTTTTATCATATGCCTTCTTTTAACATTTGAAAGCTGTTTTATGACATTTCTCCGACTCATATTTTTTGACAATTTAACCATGCTATGTTCTCCTTTCCGAGAATTTCATATATTATCCGTGGCGTTTTAACATATTATTTCTTCATTGTCTTTTCGACAATTCTTTCTATTTTATCTGCTTTCATCTAATTTTCCTTTCCAAATAATTGTATCGTTATCTCTTTCACTTCAGAATTTTATCATGTTGCTTCATTCAAAATTGTATATTTTTCGATTCCCTTTTCTCACACTATCTTGTTCCTCCGACCAAGGATTTTTACTTTCTAGTTTTTTCAACATTTCCCTCTTCCTTTGGCCAATCATCCAGCTCGTCTTTACAATAATAATTATTACCTTTTCTATATCCCACTTTATCAGATTATCATATTACTACTGCTCTCATTTGAAAAAACTGACGCTCTTTTATCGCCCCCTTTTTTTATTTCCTTTTTATCGTTTTATCTTACAGCACCGATTAAATATTGTAGATAAAAAACTTTTCAATTTATACTTCTTCTGAAACACTCCATATTATATTACACTATTCATCGTTCAAACAATTTTATTCGTCTTTTCGATCACTTTTTATCCCATTCTTCTCTACTAGAATTTCATCAACTTTATTTTTATTACATCTCTGAACCTTTCAATCTCATTTTATCACTCTAAATCAATATTCTTGTCAACGACTCTAAATTTGCTTATTCAATTTATCCCATTGCCTTCTAGAAGCCTACAACGATTCGATCCCATTTTCTATTATTATCCTATTACTTGTATCATTTTTCTATTCCAGTTTATGATGTGTTTAATGTTAATATTTTATGTTATTCAGATCGCCGAATAAGCTTGACATTTATAAAATTGGTTAAAATTAAGTATAATACTGAATAGGATAGAAATACATCAGCACAGAAATGGATAGTGAGATAGGTTTGATCTACTATGATAAATACTGATTAGGGTTTCCTAAAAAAACGCTCTTTTTATCACGTAACCTCGAAACTTTTTTTATTTGTTGATAAAATCAACATTGAAAAAAAAGTTACACTGTCAAAATAATTTTGCTGAGCAGCTTGTGATCTTTTTACAATAATTTGGTTGTGATTACTAAAAAGTTGTTTGGTGTACCAAAAAAAAACAACTTTTTTTGCTAAGTACCGCTTGTTACTTGTACCGACCCATATACAGGGTATGTTTTATGATTCGGAGTAGTATTTTTGCTTTAATAGGATTAAGTTTTTTTCTACAACGTCTGACACCATTAAGTGGACATGAACATTAATTCATAGTACTAATTTTAATCAATAGGCCATTCTTATCAAATGGAACCAGTTTATAGGGTACGTAATAAACAAAAGATTCATACAGACAATATTGATTCAGAAGAAAAATATTGCTGGGGCGTACTACAGTGTCTTCGGTATCAATAGGTGATAATTAATATATTTTCTTCCTCATGTTGGGAGACGTTTATCTAACAAAAAGAAAAAAAATGGACGCTTTCAATGTTTTTTAAGCTAACATGATCGTACCGAAAATTTTATGTTCTATACCAAATTAAAAAAAGTTTCTTCTTTAAACTATGTCAATTTTTATTTTTTCAACTCTATAGATCCCTATTGATTGTTCTTAAAAGGTCATCGAAGTTTCGTCAATAGATCAATCGACGCGTGTCAAAGAAGGGAAAAACTTTTTTTCAGATACATTACTGTTACATGTATTTCCTATATAAAATGCACTTACTTTTATAAACAAGAAATATAATTTTGTTTACAAACAAAGAACGGCATTAGTAGGTTTTGGAAGATCATAACATATTGTTCAACAGGTCAATTAATGCTTCTCGAAAACGCGAATAAATAAATTCTATACAGTAATGTTGTATTTTCCAGATCAAAAAACTTTCTTGCAAATAAAGATATAAACAATATATATTTTTAATCTTTCAATAGCCTCGGAAAATGCGAACAAATTCATAAATTATAGTAGTGTAATATCCCTAATATGAACTAAGCTTTTCTTATGTTCTTATGTTTCTTGTGTTTTAAAATTTCTAATCGCAAAAAAAAACACTTCTAATTGCTCGATCTAACTTAAAATTCGATCAGCATTAAATTATATCGAAGAATTTGAAGAAAGTTGATTTTTCACAATACGAACATAGTAATAATGAAACTACTTTACGAACCCTGGAGTTTCTGACTCTCTAGGGTTTGCGATAAGTGGCTTAGAAACTCTACACGTTAAGAAGAGAAGAATTCCAAAAAATTCAGAATCTGAATTCCCCTTTATATGCGAATTTTTCTATATTGAAAGTTCCACCAAAGAGTAGAAAAGAAGTAAAATCTACTATTTTTAATCGACTTAGAAAAATGTAATGGAAGGATATTGAGAGGAATTAAAAAATTAAGGAATGCAAAAGAAAGAATGGAAAGGAAGAGAATAATGTTACTTTGAAGAAGCAAAACCTAGTTCTTTTAATCCATTAAAAATGTATCAGTCGTAAATATAAAATAATTGGTAGTATTGTCAAAGAATATTTGTATGATTCTACTTACAAATAATTAAATTGTGTATAACTTACACAACATTATGAAATGAATTTATTATTATTTACCATATTATTAAATTTGTATTTATTTAAACAATATAAAGTATCATATTTAAAATTACTCCAGCGGTATGGCAGACAAAAAAAATGGAAATTTCGAAACTTATATTCTACAAAAACGAATAGAAACTATGCATGCACATATTTTGTGGACAGATTATAAGGAATTAAAATAATCGAAAATAAAGCAGGTAAGTATGGAATTAAAAATAACCTTCACAAGAAATTTAAGTTTCCAAACTTATGCTGCACACGGAAGAATAGAAACTACCCGGTAATAAGCGTTGAATACAGAAAAATTAATATTTTCAGATTTCAGTGTAAAAGTGAAGATTATTCTATTATTTTTAATGCGCGATTTTTCCATCTACCTTAAATGTCATTATATGGTCAGAATAAGAAATCTCAGAAACTAATTTATTTCTATTTCTATAGCGGCCGCCGCATAGGTTTCTATTCCTCAAAAGGGAACGTGTTTTCAACATTTTTAATCCCTTATAATTGTGCCAACAGATAAACCTCTCACAGATGTCTTATAGTCCCCAAAAGTGTTTGTATTTTGAGATTATTAAATTCCTCATAATAAGTTCAGAAAATATGTGCAATAAATTGCTTTAATTCCTTCATGTGGAACATAAATT
>NC_046663.1:75537973-75551472 GCF_010883055.1 Belonocnema kinseyi
TGCTCACAGTGGACCAAAAACGAATTCGTGTGACAACTTCCCAGCAGAATTTGGCATTATTTTCGCGTAAGCCGACGGAGTTTTTGCGCCGATTCATAACCACGGATGAAACCTGGATCCACTACTACAGTCCTGAGTCAACGCAACAGGCAAAACAGTGGGTTCCACTGGGCCAAAGTGCTCCGAAGCGTACAAAAACGCAACAATGGGTCGGAAAGGTTATGGCCTCCGTATTTTGGGACGCACATGGCATAATATTCGTGGACTATCTTGAAAAAGTTGAAACCATAACCGGAGCATACTATTCATCATTATTGGTCCGATTGAAAATCGAAATCGCCGAAAAACGACCGCATTTGAAGAAGAAAAAACCGCTTCATCATCACGACAATGCGCCTGTTCATTCATGCTTAGTTGCACAAGCAAAATTGCATGAAATCGGCTTCGAATTGGTTCCTCAGCCACCGTATTCACCAGAGCTAGCCCCCAGTGACTATTACTTGTTCCGTAACCTGAAGAGATGGCTCACCGGTAAGCGTTTTTACTCAAATGAGGAGCTCATAGCTGAAACTGAGGCGTATTTTGGAGACCTTCCGATCGAGTACTATTCGGACGGTATCAAAAAATTAGAAAATCGTTGGACTCGCTGTGTCGACCTAAAAGGAGAGTATGTTGAAAAATAAAACCGACTTTGGCCAAAAAAACGTCTCCGTGTTTCATTTTTCAGGGATTTATCAGACTGCCTAGTACATTGGTTTAGTGAATATAATATACATGCGTATTAAATTCAATATACAGGTTAGTATAGCAATGAGCGTGAAAAATCAACCTGCTTTAATTTCTTTAAATCTTGTAAAATATTCTAAATTAAATTAACAATCTAGAATTCGTCGACTCAATTGTTATTTATAATAAAAGTGCAATGTAAGGGTAAATTTTGTTTCCTAATTTCGCTGTAAATGGTCAAAATTGAAGTGGAATACAGTTAATTGTAGGTTAAGTCGGTTATTTATTTGCTTGATTGAACTTTTCGACTTGAAATCCAATTTTATTTTTGGTTAACAGGAAGATGGTACCATGTTTTATTATTTAGAATTGAAAATTACGTCTAAACTTATTTTACATTTGTGAAAAATGAAATTATATGATTTTTCTTGTAAGTGATTAACATGAATGTATATGAAATTTAATATAAGCGCTCTTAATGGCGATTTCATATGCTTGATGTCTTAATTTTCATACACATGGCTATATTAAATTTAATATTATTTTTAACAGTTTAGTGCAGAATGAGGTATTGCCGAAACTTCCCCAGTGAGTGACATTTTCCGTAAACAAACACACTTATATCGATTTGTATGCTTTTAATCCCAATGCATTCAGTTTTAAGCGCTCTATTTATTTCGCAAGGAAAACTCCATTATTGGAAAGAGAATTAGAGTAATGTTAAAAATGCCGGAAAAAAGTTTTCTAAAAAGAGAAATTGATAAAAAAATAATAAAACGCTATTAAAACGAATAGAATTATTACAAAGGCGATAGGATAAAAATGATGATGCTTGAATGAAAGAAACGTAGGCAGAAATTAGAATGATAAATATAGTTTTAATTTGAATGAAATGGGATAGGACTAGATAGAAATTGATAAGACTGGGCCGAAATGGGGTACACATATGTACAAGTTTAAATCAGAAAAAAGAAGAACCAAATAGCGTTCGATTTTTCAGCAAAATTTTACAATTTTACCTGTTAACTAAATTCCCTTTATCACTACATTAAAGATAGGATAAAAAAAATATATTGCAAAGTAAGAAAATGTAAAAGATTAGGATTTGATTTTCCATTTGTTATTTTTACTTGCGTTTATTTAAATCCAGCAATTTTGTTTCGCTTAGGTTTTAGATCGTGTACCTACAATCGACAGTCTCAGCAAAACGGGACAGAAACTGGAGTCTGTGACTGGAGAAATAGAATTCAAGGACGTTCACTTCCGCTACCCTGCTAGGAAAGATGTAAAAGTACTTCAGGGTTTGAATCTCAAGATCAAACATGGTGAAACCGTCGCTCTCGTGGGTGGTTCAGGATGCGGAAAATCAACGTGTCTCCAATTGATTCAGAGACTCTACGACCCTCTTCAAGGACAGGTTAGTTTTATTTCAAAATTTACATTTATCTTCAGGATTTATTTTTTTTTAAACTTAATTTCGGCTCTGTTTGAACAAAACGTACGATAATCCTTTTTTTAAAAACGCATAGTCATCGCAGATCGTCACACAAAGTTTGAACTCCAGGGTGACGTCAATAATACGACCCCCTCCCCATTTTAAGTAAACATTTACTATTCGATTTTATTTGTGAAATGGCTAAAATAAAACAATGCTTACGAAAATAATGTATTACCAGAGTTCATAGCCAAAAATACCAAACTGTTGTAATTAAAACCAAATAATTGAACTTTTAAGCAAAAGAGAGGAATTTTCAAGAGAATAGTTTAACTTTAAACAAATAGTTCAACTTTAATCTAAAAAGATAAAAATGCAACCACAAGCAGTTGAATTTTCAACTAAGAAAACTTTAATATCAAGAAAACAGTTGTATTTACTACTAAATAGTTGAACTAACAAGCAAAATAAATGAATTTTTGACAAAATAGTTGAAATTTTAACCAGAAGCTTTCTTAAACAAAAAAGATTGAATTTTAACCGAAAAATTTTGCATTTTGAACCAAATAGTAGAATTCTTAAGCCAAGGAGACGATTTTTATTAAGGCCGGTTAATTATTAATCCTAGAATACTAACTAAAATAAAAATTGCTTGTTACTAAATATACGTTTCTCAGACGTACATATCATTAAAACCTGCTGAAATTAAGTTTTAGAAGTATGGTGAAATATATATTATTAGGCTAAGGATTTAATAAATATACCCACAACACACGATTTGAAATATTAACTTTATTTATAAATTGTACTTTGTACATAACATTAATTGTAAATTATTTATATACTCGTATTTCAACTCTTTTTTAAAATTGCCCAAATGTTGATTTTATTTATTTATTTCAAGAAATTCAGGAATTTTTTCAGTCAATTGCGTCCATTTTAACTTTAAATATTCAACAATACAGTTCGTTTTCTAGTTGTTGAATTTTTAATAAAAAAAGATTAATTCGCAACAAAACCTATAATAGTTAATCTTTCATAAAAAAATATGTATATATTCATACGGACCATACGGTGGTTGTCTAACACTTTTTTTAAATCATATGTACATTTTAATTTCAAATCGTAAACAATCTTACTTAACCAGAAAGGTGAATTCACAACGAAAGATATAATAGTTGGTAGTTTAACCAAAAAAAGAAGAATTTTCAACATAATAGTTGATTTATCAATCAAAACAAATTAATTTTTAACCAAATAGTTGCACTCTTATAACTAAGAAAGATAATATTTTTAGCAAGAAAGATGCACGTTTAAGAAAGAAAAAATTTATATTCAAGAGAGTAAAAAATTTCTAACTCATTGAATTTCCGTGCGAAAAAGGCGAAGTTAATTTTCAACAAAATAGTTAAATTTTCTTCAAAAAAAACAATAAAATTCGCAAACAAAGCAAACGAATTTTCTTATTTAGGAATACGAATTTTCTACAAAACAGTTGAATTTCCATCCCAAAAATATGAATTTTCAACAAAAGAGTTAATTATCAATCAACTAAATGAATCAAATACAAGGAAAAATAAACTTTTAATGAAAAGTTGAATTTTCAGTTGGAAATTGATCTAATAAATGTTTAGTTAAGAAATTAGACGTTTCAATTGAACCAAATTGATTTTCCACGTAAAATAGTTTTATTGTTTTGATTGAAAACAGAGGAAAAATTGTAGAAACTTAAACTTTATTGTTAATTTTTTTTTACTTCTCTACAAGAAAATACAAACAAAATAAGCTGTTTCCATTCGATTGTATATTTTTGTTACAAAAAAAGTACATTCTTCAACAACAATTTGCAATTTTAGAAATGTTGTACTCTCTTGCAAACATTTTGTCAACCGGGGAAAGGGATCCTAACTAAAACATATTAATTTTCAATAAAACAGTCAAATTTTTATGCAAATAGTTCAACTTTTCATCGAATCACAAGCAATTAATTTTTGATAAAATATAGGACTTTCTAACCAACTAGTTTAATTTTCAACTAAAATAGTATTTCAACTTTCAAACGAATAGTTGAAATTGCTGCTTAATTGTTGAATGCTCGAGAAGAAAATAGGAATTTTCTAAAAGCAGTTGAATATTTAAATAAAAGAGACGAAATTTCAGCAAAATAGTTTGATTTTGAAGAAAGAAAAAATTGTTAGTCAACCGAAAAGTTGAACTTTCAACCAAAAAGGATGACGTTTCCACAAAATTGTTAACTTTTTAAGAAAATAATACAATTTTCAGCAGTAGACTTTGAAACCAAAATGAATACGATTTCAACCAAAAAAGGTGGATTTTCTTCTGACTATGAAAACTAAAGTCTGCGAGCACAAATAATAACGTAGTAAAAAGGATCTGATTTTAATATTCCATTTCTACACAAAAAATAAGCTGTTTGTATTCGATTGTATATTTTGGTTACAAAAAAAGTATATTTTTTAACAAAAAATGACACATGCAGAAATGTTCTACTTTCTTGTAAAAATTTTTTCGATCTGGGAAAGAGAAAATTTTAACTGAAATGATATTTCGTCACCGAAAAACGTAAATTTTTTAAAAAGTAGTTCAACCGTCAACTAAGAAGTTATATTTTGAGCCTAAAAATATAATGTTTCAACAAGAAATGTAATAGTTTACATTTCAATTAAAAAAATATATTTTTTGAATACAAAATAGTTGTGTTTAACCAGAAAATCAAATTGTCAACAAAATACTTGATTAAATACTTCATAAAAAAGAAAGTTGTTTATGTCAGTTCATGCAAACGGATGTATATAGGCCACAATCGGGGTAGGAAACGATGTGCTATTCTGACTGATCGCATAGGGTTCCAGTAGGTGATGGGATGAATCGTAAAATAATTATTTCGTATGGACCATGAAAAGGTCGCTTGATAAGGGTTGTGTGCCAACAGCGCACGTGGATTTAAGCGATAGCTATTCGCTAAATGTCCACCATAATTTCTTCGAGAATAAAAGTGTCACTTGGTTATTCATGACACTGCTCTTCGATATTAACTTGCCCCTCGTAACTTGCCTCAGATATCTGCACCCATGAATATTTATGGAACTCATCTTTCTCCGATGCATGTTTTCATTCGTTCCCTAGAAAGTTACTTAAAATTTTTTTCACCATAAACGTTAACGATTAAATTAAAATTATAAAAATGGCCTTAACGCACCGGAAACTATAAATTTAATGTTTATATTATTTGCTAAACCACCTTGCAGAAATCGACTTTCAAGATCATTATATTATCCAGTTAGTTTAAGGGGGATAATCATTTTAGTGTTTAGGAGCCGTCCATAAACTGCGTTACGAATTTTGAGGGTTGGGCGTTGATGGTCGCGCCAGAAACTATATTTATTAACAGGGTAGAGAGGGGGTGTCAGGGGACAGTAATATTACTGATAGAAATCTTTCAATTAAAAATTTATTATTTATTTATTCATCCGGGACCTTCAAGATTTGTATCCGGTTTGTAGTCGGGATGGGATCTGGTTTATACTCAGCATTTGACTGGGTTCTATCTGGAATTAGATAACATCTACCAGATTTCTACCTGAGTCTTATCCGGTTCCTCAAAATACTTCTACCTGGTACTTATGTGTTTTCTGTCCGAAACGTGCCCGGATTTTGTCACCGGTTTGTACTCGGCGCTTGACCGGAATCTGTCTATTTGTACCCGGTTGCTCCGTGAGTCCTTTCCGGAAAATTTATATCAGGAACGCAAAAATATGTGCGCCTTTGTTATCGGTTCCTAGTGGAAACCTATTCGGATAGGAACCGGGTAAAAAAGTATATATCCCTGTTTCAATTTCTGGTTCCCATTTCCAGATACGAACCGGGTAGCAGGTGCACTTGCAATTAATAATTCACAAGTGGCTAGGTACCTTAGAAAGAGTAGATAGGAACCGGGTAGAAAAGTATAATTCAATTTTAATTTCTGGTTCCAAATGCCAGATAGGAACCGGGTAACACAAGGTAGCCGGTGCTCTTTCATCATAACGCGATTCACAAGCATCGCTTGTCATATAGAGACCGGATAAGTTCCAGGTAGAAATCTAATTTTATATGATTACTATTTTCATTTTGTTTCCATTGACCAGATAAAAACCAGGTAGGTGTAGGTAGAATTTTTAAACAACTTATTTTTTATTACCATTTCCCGGATAAGGTCCGAGTCGACCCAGATAGATCTTCCAAAATTAAAGGCCAAATAAAAACCGTATAAAACCGGGTAAAGACCGAAAGGGCACTTAACCGGTTCCTTTCCGGTTTCTATTGGATTTCAACCTGTCATTTTAAGCAGGGAAATCAATTAAATTGTCGGGATTTTTCAGCTTTCCAATTCATTCAAATTATTTTAAAGCCTAGAAAATAAATTTAAAAGTTGTTAACAATTTAAAATTTGTTCTTCGATTTTAAAGGTTCGATAGAGTAGCGGAACAATGACCGAGGGCAAACCATTTGTCGAAGAAATATTTTATTTCTTGTAACCCCTGTAACCTACAACTAAAATATGGTATTTCATTTGTAGAAGTAATGAAATCAGTCACCATCAAGCGCCTGGATGAACAAAATAAGCATACGTGGAAAAATAATGAAAATATAAAGGATATTTTCTTCAGCCTTCCGCAATAGAATCCTCTTCGTTTATTGGTTCCATTATTCTATTAAAATGGTACAAGACTAGAGTTTTAGTTTTAAAATGGTACAGTCGACGCTATTTACCTTGCCGTTTCCCCTAACTCTCGGCCGAGCTCTTCTCACACCACGACCGCGACGGCTCGGCATCCGAGAATTATTTCGCTCGCCATATACGTGGCCGCCAATGGTTTAGGTCTTTTAAGGCAATTTTAAAGTGAATAAAGTCATGATATGCTTTATTAATGAGGCTTATAAAAGAATTTCAAAATCACAATATTTATGTCTTATGACAATTTCCTTGTCACATGAGATAATCTCAAGTATGGCAAATTTAATCAAAGGTTTATCAATAATTCGTAAATGCTAACCTATTTTTCAGTTTATACCGCGAGAGAACGATGTGCTCACAATTTTTTGAAACCAAATGTGAGATAATTACTTTCACAATATGTATTCTGAAAATCGAACTTTTACTGTTTGTAAACATTGATCCGCGCGCGGAAACGTAAGTAGCGACGACTTTCATTGTAAGGGATAATGAAACATTATTTAAAGAGAAATCAAAGATATTTGAAATGGAAGTTTTGCGGCCACCCTGGCATTTTATGCAAAGTGAGATTCAATGAAGGATTTGTTTTCTGATTTCAGGTATTCCTCGATGGTGTTGACATAGCAAAGTTAAACGTGCAGTGGCTTCGATCTTATATCGGTGTCGTCGGTCAGGAACCGGTTCTTTTTGACACGACTATCCGTGAGAACATCCGCTATGGAAATGACAGCGTTACCGAAGAACAGATGATCAAAGCCGCCAAGGAAGCGAACGCGCACGACTTCATCAGCAAACTGCCGGAGGTAAGTCTCAATCACTCCCACGTCTTTTTTCTATTTTGCCTCTTGATAGTATTCGTGAAGAGAACTCTTCGACAGAATAAGCGTATAAAAGTTAAAGAGAAGAGGAAAGCAGAAATGTTTAAAATTAAATTAAACTCATCTTCCTTACAACCCTCTGAGTCGAACTCTCTGATAAAATTCCTTCAAAAGTTTGATGAACCATACCTCTCTATAAAGAATACCGTGGCTTTTAATACCATTCGCTTCATTACGTATATTAATTTTCCTCGACATTTTCTTTTCACCTGCACTGCTTTTCTGATGAGCTTATAATTTAAACATTTTTTTTACTTTTTTACTTTTTAAATGCGGTTTTAGGTAAGGCTACTTTTTTGCTACTTTTTCAGTAAATTAATATCGAAAATTGATCGTACTCACAAGTTTAAGTTTAACAAAAATAAGGGGCCTTCCGTGATCCACACGATTTCTTTATGGGGAAAGGGGGTTTGAATGCGAGCAAAAAATAAAACGCATGGCTACAAAACACAAAATTGTTTACTGAAAATCCTAATAAGTCCAAAAATATTACAATACAAAATAAGTAAATTTTAACCAAAGTACTTAATTTTTTAATCATAAGGATTAATTTTTTATAGAAAAAAATCCATACAGATAGAAAAGTAGATGGATTTTTCAAAAAATCTCAATTTGAGAAAGCTTAGGATATACATTAGGACAGGTGGAAAAAATAACATGATTGAGATCGAAATTGGAGCTGTTGAACGGTGGGCTTAAATGGAACCGAACTCAAAAGGTCTTGTGAATACCGATTTTTTGGTGCTCTTATTATTTGCATATCACACGATCATTTTAGGATCAAAATAAAAAAAGTCGTGCAGCCATTTTTGAAAAAACTCAATTTATGATTTTTTAGCGTGGTTATTATGTACTCTCATATTTTTGTGTAATTAACACTGAAAATGTGAAAGATTTACAATAACTATTTATCGTGGCACCTGAAAAACGCTCGGAATGTTAAACATCTGCCGATAATCAAATCCTTTAAAAATATCCCAAAATAGCCGAAAAAAGCAGAACAAATCAGTTTTTTTCAAATTGCTCCTTTCTAGAACATTCGAATGCTTTGACATGCTGTACGAGAATTGCAGGGGAAAACTCTCTGTAAAACAAAACTAAATCAAACATCAAAACCCCAATAGAAACCAGTTTGTCATTTTAGCTCTCTTGAAATAACTCTGTTCCTGAGGTCACAGGTGAATTTTGTCATAAAATGAGTTAAAGCAGACTGAATTTCCTAGAAGTCTAAAAAAAGTAATGTAGTAGCTCTTATAGAACTGCAGTTATGTCCTCCTGAATGTAGCATTTGTTAATGGAAATTATATATGTATATACCTGTTAAGTTCCTTTGAAAATGTATTACTTCTAGTTCATTCGACATGAAAAAATGTGCTCAAACGAATAAACAATTAAGTAAAGGGTAAAAAATTCCAAACAAAACATAACATTTATATAAGTTCCATAAAAAAGGTCTTATTCAGGAGGCCATAATTTTAGTTCTATCAGATCCAGAGCATTGTATTTTTTTAGAGTTTTACGAAATTCAGTGTCAACTTTCAACTGTAATACACAGGAACTTAGTTATTTTAGGAAAACTTATGACTAAGAATTAGGATTCATCAGCAGGAAGTAATTGAAAAGAAACTGCATTTTTTCCACTTTTTCGCCTAATTGTAATATTTTTAAGAGATTTGTTTATCAAGGGATTTTTAACATATAACGCCTCTGTCTGTGTGCCAAAATAGAGGGTCTATGCTAATTATTTACCTTGTCAGTGTTATTTTTACATAACTATACTTAAAATCCCTCCGCCCAATATAAAAATTGTGTTTTTTTTAAACGGCTTCAAAGATTTTTTTAAATTTTTGTCTCAAAATTGTCGTGATGTATCGCAGTAATTAGAGCAGAAAAAAACTGGGAGGTGCAAGTATTTTTGTGTTAATTTCCACCCAATCCTAACATGGACGTGGATTAATGAATGTCTGTAACTTGCGCGTTAACAAAATGTTATTTAAAAAATTCTTATTTCCATACTTTTTATATTTTTATATGTGTCTAGTTTTTAGCATGTTTTTAAAGGTTTTAAAAGCTACATTTTTAACTCAAGTTTTATTTTTAAGGATACTTTTTTCTTCATAAAGATACTTTCTTGGTTCCATAAAGCACTTCGAAGGCTGCGGTGACTTAAAGAATGCTGTATGAACAGTAATTTTGACTCGCTGAAATCTATGATGTTCAGACTTTAAGTTGTTTTTACTCAGAAATTTTAGCGCGGTAGCGCTGAAGTTTAAATTTAAATACTGGGTTATGCCACTGAGTACAATTGCACTTATCATATTGGACAAGCAGGTTATTGTTTCTTATAAAGTTATAAAATATTACAATTTGAATTTATGTTCTTATTTATTATAGATGCTAATGTTCTCATTTATTCACATTTAATTTATATTAATACCGAGTTTAGATGCTAAAGTGCAGACCTTTCTTCTTTCTTGGACTGCGAAATAGTTTATAAGTTTTCCTAGAGTCTTTAACCGCTTTATTCTTTATATACTTCCTTTCCAGAATATTACTTTTTTCTCAATCTTTTTATTTCTTTGTTCAATGTATTAATGAGGACGTCATAGACATTTTTAAAAACAATGTTGTTACCCTCGTTGTTGATCTAGTAAACCAAAATCTTTGTTCAAATAATATTCTTTGAGTCGATTCTTTAATTATTGGAAGGTATCAATGAATTAGAAATGTATTTCAATTAGATTTCCGAGATGCGATTTCGAGAGAAATGGTAGAGACAGAGTATGTGTACCAAATCGTCTGTTAATGTCGTTATCCAATTCGATTCGGCTTCTTCAAGCCTCAGGTGTTCCGGAAGTCGCATTTGAACTGAGTGCAAACGTAGTGAAATACACCAACAAACACAGCGTTAATTTATGTCATCAAGAGATTCGTAATTCTCTAAGTTAGGAAGCAAATATAATTTAGAGCAGATGCAATTTATGCCATGTAATGTTGACAATGTTCCAAGTTCTGAAATGAGCATTATGAAATGCTAAGGTTTCACACTATATAATTTTGCCAAAAACTCAATAATTAGGTAAGTCATTTTTGGTTTAGGGGATAGCGAGCTTTTTCATAAGTCTTACATTTTTCAATAAATTTTAATTTTAATAAATGTCTAATGTCTAATGTTGTATTTTTCTAATCGGGGTTCCTGTACACCATTTAATTTTATACCAAATTTTATAAATTTCAATTAATATAAGGTCTGTGGATGAGGTCAGACTGGTCTCGAAACATAAAGCTTAAGTTTCATTCGGACATTTTAAAAAAAAGCTCTCTTAATGTCTAGTAAACGTGATAGTATATATTTTGATTTTTCAATTTTTAATTCTTCCGAAGCTTCTGAATTCACTATTTGAAATTTGAAATACTTTCAATTTTCATCCTCAAGGTTTCATGGACACGAGAAAAAAAAAAGATCTTCGCAAAAAGATATAATTATAATTTTAAAATACGCAAAATAATTGCTAATAATCTCATTTAAACGAAAAATGATTATTTTGTTTTTGAGTAATCTTGCTTTTTTTGCCTAATACCAAAGTTTTCGTTCAGTTAGTAATAATAAATAATTTATTATTATGTTAAATTGTAGAGAATCTTCTTTACGAGAAAAAATCATATCATTCACTAATATCGTATCGCTTTTAAAATCTTGGAAAAAGGTACTAAGACCGTTGGCAATAATATTCCATATTTTAACAGTATGATTAGATTTTTTTCTCGAGACCATTTTTTTCGTGTCCACAAAATTTTAAATAGTATTAGAATTAGTCTATTATATACAGTTTGAGCATTGATTTGAAAATTTTCCAATCACGTACAATTGAAATTTTAAATTGCAGATAAAGCTTTGAAATAACTAGTCAGAGATTTTAAATCGTTTGATTTCGAATAATTAAAACTTAAAGTTCAATTTCAATATTTGAAATTCAAAATTATTCCATTTTCAACTGTTTAAACTGAAATAATTTAATTTTCAACAGTAACACAGACATAATTAATTAAAAAAGAATTGTATAAGGTTCGAGACTTTTAAATCTAAAGAAATACGTTTTCAACATAAATTCAATTGGTTTCGAAATTTGATCAAGATAGGTCCGTCCACTCAGCGCCGCCACCAAGGAAAATTATAAAATGGAATACGCCATATTTTTTTGCTTCTTTTTTGTTAATTTTATGCTAAAAAAAATTTTTTTTTGCTCTTTAAACTTCCGAGAAAAGGGTGGCGACGCTAGCAGGACGCCTACTCAGTGCAGCCACATACGAAAACTCACTAAAAATGATTGTAATGTGATAAAACATAAGTGGAGATTTTTTTGCTTTTTTTTGCTCTATGATGACATATATTATGTTTCCCAAAAGATCACCCTTAAGTCTTACACAACTGTCCCCTGTGATCAAAAATGTTTTCAAAATAGGAAAACTACCTTCAACAATGCAAACATGTTTAAGAGCTTCAAATTAATCACATGCCACTTGAAAATTTCGCGCTTTTTACAATTTCCTCAAAACTACCTTTCCACGTGAACGTATGCAGTAGAACATTTATATGTATGAAAAAAGCATGAAAAATAATCAACTTAGAAGTAACTGTTAGATGATATTTTTTTCCTCTTTTTTTGCTCTTTGATAATATATAATGCTTTCCCGAAAACTACCCCTAAGTCATACGTATCTTCCCCTCGTCATCAAAAACGTTTTAAAAGTTGGAAATCACCTTGAACAATGCAAAAATGATTTGGGACTCCAGATTGATTACATGGCAATTCAAAATTTCCCCCTCTTCATAATTTTCCCGCAAGACTACCCTTTCACGAGAATCTATGCCGCGAAACATACATATGTATGAAAAAAGCATCAAAAATAGTCCCACATAGAAGGAACTGTTAGTTGATATTTTTTGCTCTTTTTTAGCTCTCTGATAATATATAATACGTTCCTCAAAAACTACCCCTAAGTCATACATACTCACCCATCGTCATCAAAAACGTTTTAAAAGTTTAAAAAAAACCATCTTGAACAATATAAAAATGATTTAGCACTGAAAATTAATCAAATGAAACTTGAAAATTTGTCTCTCCTTATATTACAACAGAACGTATATATGTATGAAAAAAGCATGAAAAATAATCAAACTTAGAAGACACTGTTAGTCGATATTTTGTTGCTCTTTCTTTGCTCTTCGAGAATATATAATACGTTCCCTAAAAACTACCACTAAGACATACATGCCTATCCCTCATGATCAGAAAAGGTTTAAATGATGGAAAACCACCTTGAACAATGTGAAACGGATATAGAAAAACAAATTAATTATATGACACTTGAAAATATTCCCCTCTATTAAATTATCCCGAAAAACTACCCCTCCACATGAGCGTATGCAGAGTAACATGTATGTGCATGAAAAAAGCATAAACATTGATAAAACTTAGAAAGCACTATTAGTCGATATTTTTTTCTTCTTTTTTGCTCTTTGATAATATATAATTCGTTTCCAACAAACTATCCCTAAGTCATACATACATACCCCTCGTGAACAAAAACGTTTTAAGAGTTGAAAAACTACCTTAAAAAATGTAGACATGCTTTAGAGCTCAAAATTAATTTCATTACACTTTAAAATTTTCCCCTCATTATCATTTCCTCAAAAAACTACCCTTCTACGTGAACGTAT
>NC_046663.1:75551572-75592969 GCF_010883055.1 Belonocnema kinseyi
CTGAGTCCAATTCATTTTTTATCTCATATGGAGTTAAACCCTTTAAATGAAAATGTTTGATTACCGCTCTGAACTCGGTTTTTTTCCATTTTTCTTAACGAAAAATTTTTTTTTTTCAATTGGTTATAAAAACACTTAAACTCAGAAGATGTGGACTGTGACTGCACCATATATCTAGTTGGGAGTGGTGCTGACTGAAAACAGATGATTTGGAGCGATTCGCGCGCCATCCGTTGGTCATTCTAAGGACTTATTGAACTACCCTCGTATATAACACGTCCCCGAAAAACTACTCCTAAGTCATACCTACCTACCCCCGTGATTAGAAACGGTTTAAAAGATCGAAAACTACCTTGAACAATGTGAACATGATTTAGAATCACAAATTAATTGTATGCTACTTGAAAATTTTCCCCTCTTTTAAATTATCCCAAAAAACTACCCTTCCACTTGAGCGAATGCAGTAGAGCATATATATGTATGAAAAAAGCATAAAAAATAATACAACTTAGAAAACACTACTAGTCGATATTTTGTTGCTCTTTCTTTGCTCTTCGAGAATATATAATGCGTTCCCTAAAAACTACCCTATAGTCATACATCCTCCTCGTGATCAAAAACGGTTTAAAAGTTTAAAAACCACCTGGAACAACATAAAAATGATTTAGGACTCAAAATTAATAACATGAAACTTACAAATCTCTCTCTCATTATAATTTCCCCCGAAAATACCCTTCCACGTGCAGCTATGCAGCGGAACAGATATATGTATGAAAAAAGCATAAAAAATAATGAAACTTTGAAAACGCTGTTAGTCGATATTTTTTTGCTCTTTTTTTTGCTCTCCGACAATATACAATATGTTACCCAAAAACTACCCCTAATAAGTCATACATACCCTCCGATCGTAATCAGAAACGTTTAAGAAGTTGGAAAACCACCTTGAATAATTCAAAAATGATTTATAACTCCAAATTGATTACACTGCACTTCAAAATTTCCCCCTCATCATACTTTTCCCGAAAAACTACCCTTCCACGTGAATCTACGCAATGGAACATATATATGCATGAAAAAAACATTAAATATAATCAAACTTAGAAGAAACTATTTGTTGATATTTTTTCTCTTTTTTTGCTCTGCGATAATATATAATACGTTACCCAAAAACTACCCCAAGTCATACATACCCTCCCCTCGTCATCAAAAACCTTTTAAAAATTGGAAAACCACCTTGAAGAATGCAAAAATGATTTAGAACTTCAAATTGATTACATGGCACTTCAAAATTCCCCCCCTCTTCATAATTTTCCCGCAAAAATACCCTTTCATGTGAACGTATACAGCGGAACATATATATGTATGAAAGAAGCATTAAAAATAGTCAAACTTAGAAGAAACTGTCAGTTGATATTTTTTTGCTCTTTTTTTGCTCTTTGATAATATATAATACATTCCCTAAAAACTATCCCAAAGTCATACAAACCCTCCCCGCGTCATCAAAAACGTTTAAAAACTTGAAAAACCACTTTGAAGAATGTAAACATGGTTTAGAACTCCAAATTAATCATATGACACTTGAAAATATTCCCCTATATTAAATTATCCCAAAAAACTATCCCTCCACATGAGCGTATGCAACAGAACATCTTCCGCTGGAAGATGTAATAAATTGGAGTTCTAAATCATTTTTACATTGTTCAGGGTGGTTTTGCAACTTTCAAAACATTTTTGATGACGAGGGAAATGTATGTATGACTTAGGGGTGGTTTTTGAGTAACTTATTATATACTATTGAAGAGCAAAAAAAGAGCAAAAAATATCGATTAACAGTGTTTTCCAAGTTGTATAATTTTTCATGCTTTTTTCATACATATATATGTTCCATTGCATAGATTTAAGTGGAAGGGTAGTTTTTTGGGAAAAATATGAAGAGGGAGAAATTTTGAAGTGTAATGTAATGAATTTGGAGTTATAAATCATTTTTGCATTGTTCAAGGTGGTTTTCCAACTTTTTAAACGTTTTTGATTACGAGCGGAGGGTATGTATGACTTAGGCGTAGTTTTTAGGGAACGTATTATATATTATCTCAGAGAGCAAAAAAAAAGAGAAAAAAATATCAACTAACAGTTCCTTCTAAGTTGAACTATTTTTAATGCTTTTTTATGCATCATTATGTTCCGCTGCATAGATTCACGTGGTAGGGTAGTTTTTCGGGGAAATTATAAAGAGGGCGAAATTTTCAAGTTTCATGTGATTAATTTGAAGCCCTAAAACATGTTTACATTGTTAAAGATAGTTTTCCCATTTTGAAAACTTTTTTGATCACAGGGGGTAGTTTTGTAAGACTCAGGGGTAGTTTTTTAAGAAACGTAACATATGTCATCATAGAGCAAAAAAAAGTAAACAAATCTCCACTTATCGTTTATCGCAATATAATCATTTTTAGTGAGTTTTCGTAGGTGGCGGCGCTGAGTGGACGTCCTGCTAGCGCCGCCACCCTTTTATCCGAAGTTTAAAGAGAAAAAAATGATTTTTTCATCATAAAATTAGCAAAAAAAAGCAAAAATATATGGCGTATTCCATTTTATAATTTTCCTTGGTGGCGGCGCTGAGTGGACGGACCTGATCAAGATATGGAAAAAAAATCTTTTAAATGAATTAAATTCTTTCACTTCTTTTTTAGTATCTGTAGCTTATCTATTATTTTGCTTGCTCCTACCCAGAAAAAAAAAGAACCGATAGAAAGCGAGTCGGTTTGAATTGCGTATCTGTCATTTGCAGATTGGAAGAATGAAAAATCTAATCGGTTGACCACATTTTTAATGTCACGTGTGCGCGGTGACTTAAATCTGCCATTCCGTATTTGTTAAAATGCTGAGTGAATAGAGTTGAATGCGAATTATTAATCTGAAATAATTCCTATGCGAATTCTACGATTCATAATGTGCGTATAACATGGGTTAAAATTCAATATGAAATGGTGGTCTTAAAAGATGACATACATACAATGCACACATAGCAACTTATATGGGTATACTAAGTAACTTATACTAAATGTAGGCGACCTCCAGTTATTTTTAACTGAGTGGAATATTCAGATTACAATTTTCAAGAATTAATTGTTTTGAATGAGAAGTATGAAGTAATAAATTTAAGTGGGAAAATACAGATTAAACAAAAGTTAAAGAAACTCTAATAAAATAAAATTGTAACACACTATAATTGACGCAACAATTTATTGTATTTTTAGATTCAATAATTACGCAAAGAATAATAATTATATAGTATAATAATATAATTATAATAATTTCAATAAACTATCCTGTGTAGGAATTATAAGATTTACACTTAAAGCTCTAGTGCCATTCAATTATTCAGAGCACATGCAGGAATTGCACATGTCAGAAACAAACTTCGCAAACCGTTAATGTTTATTTTTATGGCACATGCATGATTTCAGTCCTTTTTGATGCTTGTGAAGCGGGGCTAAAGCTCTACTTCTTACTCCCTAGGGAGCGAAAAGTGTCATCAGATGTGAATAATGAAAATTTTACATCTATAAGCTCGCATTTTACGATGATCAGCCCACTCACCGTAAAAACTGTACGGAAATTCGGGTGGCAGATAATAGAATTTTGTGGTAATTTATAGAAAGATACGATATATAATTGATCTAATTTCCGTGCATTACCAAAAATTTCTCAAATTTGCCGGAAGTTTATAGAAATTTTTAAACTGAATTTGAAGTAATTTATCTTAAGTTACCATAAATTACCTGTAATATTACCATAAATTACAAAAAAATTGCATAACTTTCCAGAAATTATTAAAAAATTTTAAAGTCGAATTTTGGGTAGTTTATGGTAATTTACCATATTTACCTGTGAAATTACCATAAATAACCGAAAATTTCCATAAATTTCTGGAAATTTCTAGACATTTAAAAACTAAATTTTGGGCAATTTATGGTAAGTCTTAAATTACCGTTAAACTTACCGTATATCATGCTTCCTTTATTCGAAATCTAATATGGGCTGAATTTATGACAGTATTTCAAGAAATGTCAGAAATCATCCGTTTGGTATAAAAAATATCGCATGCGCATTTCATTTTCCATAGTACCCGCATTTTTCTTAGAAATAATTGCTATATAATAAAACAATAAATCAAATAAATAATAAATATAATAATAAAATAAAAAAAAATGTGAGCGGTCGTTTTTGTGAATTTAATATTGATATAAGGTGTATGTGAAGTTTCGTAACCTAAGAAAACTTATTAATTTTTCACTTTCAGTGATAATGCGATTTTATAAACGTAAATTAAAAGAAAAAAATCCGTTTTCAATGTATGAAATATATAAATAAATTTTCAACATTCAGATGTGGCGTGATGCAAGTATGTGAAATACAGTGTTCCAGAAAATTAACTTAAATGCCTAAAAATAAATAGTCTATAAATGAAATTAAACTATGTATACCAGGATTTGCTTAAAAAATGTCAATTCATCTATTTTAATAAATAATTGGAGCTATTAAAAAAATTAAATTATATTAATAATTTTTTATCAGAACTATGGTTCTTGAATCAGACAATATCCATTAATAATCGATGCTGTATGAGTCTAAAAAAACCGTTTCCCCATTAAGAAAGTTATGTTCTCATTCAAAAGTCAGACCAACAGAAGGGTGGCAGTCGGAATTACAGTGACAGATACGGAATTCAGAAGCTATCAAAACCCATTCAAACGAAAATTAATGGATTTTTGTTCCTAGGTAATATGTTTAATTCTAATTTTAATGTGCTTCTCAATCAATTTCTGCGACAATGATTTGCAAAAATAATAATTGACCCTATTGCGTGAATTTTCTGGAAATAAATTTGTTTATAGAATTTCGTTAGTAATCAATATCTTCTTTATCATTGCGATCCATCCTGGATGTAATTCTGTCTTTGGGGTAGAATCTACGTTAATTAAAATCCCAACCTACTCTGAATCGCGCCTCCGCGAGTTTCTAACCGCAAATCGCTCGAGAGCCATTCGGACAATTGACGACCCGATAGCCCGAGTATCCTATCTCCCATGCGATTACGGATGAGCATGGCGCGAACGAGATAATTCTCTCGGCTCTACGAGCCCATTTATTCATTTCCCGCGTGCTTTCAGTGCAGTGGTGGGAAACGATACTTTTTCTTTCACTGGATCTTGTTAAGAGTTTTTCATTTGCTCCAAGGTGTTACTACCAGGATGGTTCCAAAAAAATGTAGAAATCAGAAACAGCCCAGCACACAAAAGTTTAATTTTGGGTCCCTCGTAATCTGTATAAAGTTTGAAGTTTGTTGTTTTTACAAACTTTTTATTTATATGATTTTATGATATCTCATGAACATTTAAAGAAGATTAAAACAATTTTGGTAGACTATTACTTATTTAATGTGCACAAGCGAAAATGCACGTAACATTTTTCGTATAAATAGATTGATCGGGAAATTATTACTTATTGATTAATTTTGATAATAGTTTTTGAAAAATCTTTATTCCGTACTGCATAAAGTGTAAATCAAATTTAAAAAAATGTTAAGTCTACAAGGTTTAGGTTTATGAGAAATGTAAGGTTATCCAAACAATATATTCAATAGTCCATGCTAATAATAACCAATGGAATACATACCTCCGCCTAGTTAAAATGCAAAATTCAATGTTTTTCGTTCATGTAACATAACATATAATCCATTTAGTTAAAGTTGGTTCAAATACTTATTTAAACTATGGCTTTAAAAACAAGAATGGCATATTTCGCCTTGGTGGTCAGACTCTGTATAGTTGCGCAATAGAAAAGTTTAATCATATTAAAACAAATTGTACATTGATATTATTGGACGCTGAAATTGATAGACTCAAATTATTCCTCACTAAAAACCAAAAATCCTGGTTAGAGATAAGCTTTCTTCAGTTTAACAGTTTGAAAAATGTAACGAAAATTTTGAGACATGATTTTTTTAATCAGAAAACGCTTTTTTATATTCTCATTCATGAGAGTGTAATGTATTCGTCAACTTTTCAATCACTGGTTTTTAACGGATTTTTGCATGTCGGCACTCACAGAATCCGAAAATCATATAATTTTATCGGTGTCTGCCTTTCTGTATGTCTAAATGTCTATCTATGGTTACATGAATGTTGTAGCCACGCTGACTTTTGAAGGATTTGTCCAATCAATTCAGCCTTTGATACACTTCATAAGGTTCCTAAAATGAAGGTTAAGTTCGTTAAGCAGATATTCCAACAAAAATTAAAAAATGTAGAGCATTTTTAAAATTTGCAAATTTTTTCGTTTCAAATAAAAAAAAATGTTGTCGAAGTATCTTATAGATGGGTAGAAGACTTGAAAATTTTCAATTTCGATGAAAATTAGAAAATTTATATACATTTCAAAATTCTGAAAATGTTTAGAAAAATAGAAACAATTATTTTTCCAAAAGATTAGGAAATTTCATTTAAATTCGTTCCTAGATATCAAATATATTTAGAAAGTATTTTAGTTAAATTTTTCGATTAAACAAAAATTCAAAAAGTTAGAACTTTTTTAAAATTTAAATACAAATTTTTTATGAGTTTTATAAATTTTTGTCAAGTTTTCTGGTAAAAGCCAAAAGACTTGAAAATTATTTTAACGAAATTTTTGAATTCGATAAAAATTCAAAAAGTTATATGCTTTTCAATATTTTGAAAATTTTCAAAAAAGGAAAAAATTTTTTTAATAGATTAAGAAATATCAATCCAAATTTTTACTAGACATAATATGTATGTTTTTCAAAACTATTATCATGAAATTTCTTATTAGATAAAAGTTCGTGTTGCTTAGAGAACCTCCTTCAATAACAAATCGAAGAAAATTGCAGTTACAATTTATGGCTGCAATTCCTCAAAAGTTTAAATCACATTTTTCGATTTAAGTTATAGTATATACGACATTTGAACAAATGTAGTTAAAGTGTACGACTTAACGTACGAAAACGAGCGCGAAGCGCGATAGCGTACCAGCTCGTGCTAGGCACGCTAAAACTGGGCGCGAAGCGCCGCGAGCAAAGCGCGCGTTGAGAATGTGTCCGCGCAGCGGGTATATTTTTTTATTTGAAAATATATTTGATGGTTTGAGATATAGAGATTAATCAAAGGTTGGAATAAAATTCTTTTGAGCTGATTCTTTGTACACGTATTTCGCTAAAATACGCCATAAAGATGATTATCCAGTAGAAATAAAAACTCACAGCTAGACACATATTAAGGCCCCATATTTGCTAAAATCGTAAAAAATTGCGAGACATGATTCTTCTCATCGGAGAAGCCCTTTTTGGTTTGAAAATAAATCTGAAATAATGAGATTTATAGATTAAAACATCAGCAGAGGTTGAAATTGATAGATTGAAGCGCTTGGTCAGTAGAAAAGGAAACTCATGGGTAGACTCAGAAGCTTTTTCCAGTATTAACGGTTGAAATGTAATCCATTTGAGTTAATTCTTTGATCACGTATTTTGCTAAAGTACGCCAAGGAATATATTGTACAGTAGAAACGATACATCGTAGTTCGATACATATTTTTGTCACATCTGTTAAAATCGTTTAAAGTATTTGTCAGGCATGAATTTTATCGTCAGAAAGGCTTCTCTTGGCTTATAGGTATATTTGAAGGTTTGAGATGTAGAGATAAAAACATCAGCGACGGTTGAAATTGATGGAATTGAAATGATTGTTCAGTAAATACAGACATCAAGGTCAGATATATATTATTTTTTCGGTATCCGAGGTTAAAAAAATCCTTTCAAGCTGATTCTTTGTACATATATTTTTCTAAAATACGCTATCAAAAATATTGCCCAGCAGGAAAAGAAAATCACATTCAGATACATATTTTAGTCACGAATATGCTAAAATCGTAAAAAAAAATTTCTCAGCCATAATTCTTTTGATCAGAAAAAGTGCTTTTCGTTTGAATATATATTTAAAGATTTAGGACGTAGAGATTTTAAACATCAGTGGTGTTAGAAGTGATGCGACTGCAATTATTTTTCAGTACAGATTAAAAGTCAAAGTCAGACATATAACATTTTTCGGTATCAAAGGTTAAAATAAAATCCTTTCGAGCTGATTCTTTGTACACTAGGGTGGCTCAAAAACGCTTTTTTTTAGAGGGCGACGATCCCCCCAATTGCATTCCAAACCTGAAAAAATAAATTCCATAATATTTTTTTTCGATTTGAGCAGGTGCCGGTTTTCACTTGACGTTTCCCATGTAAAATGCAAGTGAAAAATCACTTTTTTAGTTTTTGGAATAATTTTTTAGGGTTTGAAGCAATATGATGGAAAAGTATGGAGGTCTGTTGAGAAGTAACCAACGAAGAATTTCATGTATCAAACATATGGATTTGACACTCCTAACACACCCCCACGAGTACCTGAAAACTACCCTTAAAACAAAAAATGTCAATTCTTCATGAAATCAACATTTTGAGCACTGTATTCTGTTTTTTTAACTTAAAATTATTAATATTGGTCTAGTGGAATATTTATTATCATTAGTTAATTGATTTTCAATTATTTACACAAATGGAATTTGTTAGAAATTTTTTTTTTAATTTATTAATTTTTTTCCTTAAAATTATTACTATTAGTCTAGTGGAATATTTAATAACATTGGTTCATTAATTTTAAATTGTTTAAGCAAATGGAATTTGTTCAAATCATTTTTTTTAAATTCGTTTTTTACCTAGAAATACTTACTTTTGGCCTAGTGAAATATGTATTAAAATTATTTCATTCATTTTCAATTGTTTAAACAAATGGAATTTGTTTCAATAATTTCGTTTCGATTTTTTAAAAATAAAAATTAATACTCTGGGTCTAGTGGAATATTGATCAGTAATAATTAATTACCGATTAATAATTAATTGAATAATACTTAATTGATCATTAATATTTAGGTAATCATTTTTATAAAAAAAAATTAATCAAACAACGTTGATAAATATTTCACTGAAGAAATATTAATAATTTTTAATAGAAACGTTATTTAAACAAATTTCATTTGTTTAAACAATTGAAAATAAATAAACTGATGTTAATAAATATTCCACTAGACCAATAGTAATAGTTTTTAAGAAAAAAAAACGAATTTTTGAAAAAAATTCTTCAAAGAAATTCCATTGGTTTAAATAATAAAAAACATGAACCATTGCTAATAAATATTCCGCTAGACTAATAGTAATAACTTTTAGGACGAATAACGAATTTTGGAAGAAAAATATTTAAACAAATCCCAATAGTTTAAATAATCAAAACCTAATTAACCAATGATAATAAATATTCCACTAGACCAATATTTATAATTTTAGGTAAAAAAAGACAAGAATACAGTGTTCAAAAGGTAGATTTCCTTAAGAATTGATATTTTTGGTTTTAAGGGTAGTTTTCACGTACTCGTGGGGGTGTATTAGGGGTGTCAAACTCATATTTCTGTAGATAAAATTCTTCGTTGGATAATTTTCCACAGATCCCCACCCTTTCCCGTCACATTTTTTTAAACCCTAAAAAATTATTCTAAAAACTAAAAAAAGCGATTTTTCCTCATGCATTTTACATTGGAAACTTCAAGTCAAAACCGGCACCTGTTAAAAAAAAATGAAAAAATAAAAAATTAGGGAATTTCTTTTTTTTTATCTGGAATAAAATCAGGGGGGGGGGGTCATTGCCCCCTAGCATGCAAACAAATTTTGCCAAGCATTTTTGGACCACCCTATTGTACACGTATTTTGCTAAAATGCGTCATAAAAAATATTACCCAGTAGAAACGATACATAGTAGTTAGGCGCCTCTTCCAGTGATGTATATGCTATGATCGTAAAACAATTTGTCAGTCATAATTCGTTTCATCAGAAAAATCTTTTTTTCATTTGAAAATATGTTTCAAGATTTGAGATGTAGAGATTAAGATATCAGTGGTGTTAGAAGTGATACGATTGCAATTATTTCTCAGTAGAGGCGAAAAGTCAAAGTTGGACATATAATATTTTTCGGTATCAAAGGTTGAAATGAAATCTTTTCGATCTGATTCTTTGTACACGTATTTTAATAAAATTCGTCATAAAAAATATTGCCTAGCAGAAACGGTACATAGCAGTTAGACACCTCCACCTAGTCAGGTATATGGTATAATCATAAAAAGAAATTGTCGGACATAATCCGTTTCATCAGAAAAAGCTTTCTTCTTTGGAAAATATATTTAAAGATTTGAAATGTAGAAATTAAAACAACAGCATAGATCAGAAGTGATGCGCCTGAAATTACTTCTCAGTAGATATGGAAATTTAGTGGCGTACATGTGAAATTTTTTTGTTATCAAGGCTTCAATTAAATCCCTTCGAGCTAATTCTTCATTCATGTTTTTGCTACATTGCGAGATGGAGAGTATTTTCGAGAAGAGACGGGTAGTTCAAGTCAGATTAATTGTGCCGCGGAGTAAGTGCCAAATTGTGTAAATGGATTTTATTGGCATAAGCTAATTGTTTCGATTCAACTCATGTGTTTGTAAAAGATTATTGCGTCCCAGTTCGATCTAGAAGGGGTCAAAATCCAGGTTTTTTATTCTTTTATTTGCTAACTGGCTGCTCAAAAGTAATTTCAAGGTCGTTTCTTTAAATTATACGCCTTTAAGGTATACAGTTTATTCTGCTTGGCTTAAAAATATATTTTCAAGCTATTTAGGATTTAGAGACTGAAATACTTTAGTGGTGGTTAAAAGAGATAATCTGATATTATTTTAAGTGGAAATGGAAAGTCACGGCAGAACATGTGATATCATTTTCTATAAATGGCTAAACTAGCATTCCTTCAAGTTAATTCTTTATTCACGTGTTTGTTAAATTCAAATTTTGTAACTTTCCTAATGTTCAGTAAGGTCTTTAAAAATGTTTTGTTTTTCGTACAATAAATATTAAATATATAGCACCACAGATAAAGAAATTTAATTAACTTAATATGGATATGTTCTTGTTGTAGACAAAATACTTTTCAAATGTGGAAAATTGTATCTTTTCAAAACTGTTGCAATTTGGAGAATTACGATTAAATAGATGGTACGTTGAAATTCGTCTGTGTAATTCTAGAGCTCACTCTATAGAAACTAAGGGTAGTAAATCAGATACAGTATCGTTCTATTCTGGTGAAATTTCTAAGGATTCCGTCAGATCCCTTTGTGGGATCCTTGGAGGAACACGGTACAATGGCTATTGTTTCCGACAGGATTGGAACGTTAAACTTCTATTGAAATGAGAATGGCTTGTTGTAATACATATAGAGAGGTGCAATATTTCTTACTTGTTATCAATTTTATGAGAAGTCAGTCTTTATTTTATTTATTTTTTTCAAAACCTTTCACTTTTTTCTGACTTCAGCAGTTTAAGATGTAATTAAGATGTTGAAAATCTTTCATTGAATATTTTGTTTAAAAAAAAGATGGTTTAAGAAAATAAATAAATTTGATAACCAGTACTTAAATTTCGACATCTTTCTGTATTTGAACGAACTTAATATTTGTATTTAGGGCTACGATAGTCAGGTCGGTGAAAGAGGTTCTCAACTCTCAGGTGGTCAAAAACAAAGAATTGCAATTGCACGAGCCCTGGTTCGAAGACCCGCAATTCTTTTACTTGATGAGGCAACATCAGCTTTAGATTTACACAGTGAAGCTACAGTTCAAAGAGCACTAGATGCTGCAGCCAAAGGTCGAACTACCGTCGTTGTGACCCACAGACTTTCGACAATCACCAATGCCGATAGGATCGTTTTCATCAAGGAAGGACAGGTCGTTGAGATGGGTACTCACGAGCAGCTAATGGTTCTTGGCAAACATTACTATGGCCTCGTCTCAGCTGACGCCAACGCAGTAGCCAAAGGTAAGAAAATATCAGTCAATTTTAGATCGAACTTGAATGATCTCAAGGTTTTGTATCTTATCTTTGATTTCTCGTTGGGTTATTTTCAGCAAAGGCAACTGCTTCTGCCGCTAAGACCGTGACTGCAACCAAAGCTGTGAAACCAAAGCCACCATTGAAGAAACAATTTTCGACCTTGTCTATGCACTCTCATCGTCTGTCTTTAGCTGGTGGATCCGATACGTCTGAAATACAACTGGAAGAGCACGAGAAGCCTTACGATGCGCCGATTATGAGAATATTCAATCTAAATAAACCTGAATGGATTTACAATGTCATTGGTACGACTACTTGAATTTTATTCATTTCGGATTAGATTTTTTTGGTTTCTGATGTCGCAAGTGATGATGAAAATTGTATTCTCTTTTAGGTTGCTTCGCAGCGGCTGTGGTAGGTGCATCATTCCCAGCCTTTGCAGTTCTCTTTGGAGAAGTCTATGGAGTTTTCGTTGAAACTGATGAAGCTCAGGTCCAGCGAAGAACCATAACCTACTCCTGTCTTTTCATCGTAGTCGGATTAGTCACAGGCATTGGAACCTTCCTGCAAATGTACATGTTTGGATTAGCAGGTGTTCGGATGACAACGAGACTTCGAAGCATGACTTTCGAGGCTATGTTGAAGCAAGAAATGGGATGGTATGACGAGGACACAAACAGCGTTGGTGCTCTGTGTGCCAGACTCTCGTCCGATGCAGCCGCAGTTCAAGGAGCCACAGGAAGTCGAATTGGCGCGATTCTTCAAGCGTTATCAACTTTAGTCCTAGGTATTGGAATCTCAATGTATTACACCTGGAAGATGACATTGGTCTCCGTGATTTCCATCCCCATGGTACTCGGTGCTGTGTTCTTTGAAGCGAGGATCATGAGTGGCCAAGGACTCCAGGAAAAGAGAAAAATGGAATGTGCCACGAGGATCGCAATCGAGGCAATATCGAATATCCGAACTGTGGCAAGCCTGGGGAAAGAAGAGGCGTTTTTGAATCGGTATTGTGTAGAGTTGGAATATGTCGCGCAGGCAACTAGGATCAAAAACAGACTTAGAGGATTGGTTTTCTCATGTGGTCAAACGACTCCGTACTTTGGATATGCGCTGAGTCTTTATTATGGAGGGTACCTCGCAGCTCGAGAAGGTTTGGAATATGAGAATGTTATCAAAGTGTCGGAAGCCTTGATCTTTGGATCTTGGATGCTTGGACAGGCACTGGCCTTTGCTCCCAATTTCAACACTGCGAAAATTTCTGCTGGAAGAATTTTCAGACTATTGGATAGGGTACCGGAAATCATGACACCACCGGAATATGAAGAAAAGGATAAAGATTGGGTATGTGTCCTGAATTATGTTAAAAATTTAAGAAATATTCACTCTCTAGGCTTGCTTACAAAAGAAAATCTAATTTCGAGAAAACTAGAACTTTTGAAAGATAAATTTGATCAAATATTCAGAAAGTCAGTAGAAGTGTAGTTCAACGAGTAACTTTTTTCTGGTTTACTTGAATTTGCAGAAAGCAGATGGTCTGATTCAGTTCTCTAAAGTTGAGTTCCACTATCCAACGCGACCCGAGATGCAAATTCTCAGGGGTCTCAATTTGATTGTCAAGCCTGGGCAGATGGTAGCTCTAGTTGGACAGAGCGGTTGCGGTAAGTCCACCTGCATCCAACTTCTGCAAAGGCTCTACGATCCGCTTACTGGAACTATTACTATGGATCGCCGTGACATATCCGCAGTCTCTCTTCCCATTCTGCGTCGGCAACTAGGTGTCGTTGGTCAAGAGCCAGTGTTGTTTGATCGCACTATCTCCGAGAACATCGCCTACGGCGCCAATGATCGATACGTACCGATGGATGAGATCATTGAAGCAGCCAAAAAATCCAACATTCACAGCTTTGTCAGTTCTCTACCCTTGGTAAGTAATTATATCTATACAATTTTATTGCATTTTAGGCTAAGAGTGCGACAAAAAGAAGACGGAAAATATAATAGGTGTATTAGGGTGGGTTACAAAGCTAAAAAGTATTGTATTGGGATCCTTATGTTCTTGCACATGTGTAAATTTTTTTTATATTCCTGCAGGACCAACAAGTTTTTCGATTTTTTTTACGGATTTTAATTAACCGTTTTCCAAGAGATAGTTTCTATTAAATGTAACTCTTTTTAAAAAAAAACTCTTAATACCTGTGTAAATCTGAGATTTTTTTCGGGTACCTGAAAATTTCTCAATGATAAAAATATACCGATTTTGGTATTTAATTAAATTATCTTTATATTTTGTAGTAGTAGCGAATTTTTTAAATTATGAATTGTTACTAATTGAAATCACCATTGCAACTTGTGACTAAAAAAAATCCTGAACATGCATGGGCTTCTTTAAAATAAAAAGATGCTAGAAAAACATTCAATTAAATACGAAATTCCAAATTTTGAAAATTTTCTGCAACTCCAATGTAGATTTCAGGATCTTGTAGATCTTCTCATAGTGTATTTCCATGCTGAAAAAAGCGCACATGTTCTTAACGTTTTTCAGGACACACGTTATAAAGTAAAATTTAATCAAACACACAAATTTTGTAGTTGGCTCAATTTCCGATTCTGACTTCTGCATATTGGAAAATTTTGTTCCTAGTGCATTTTTTCAGCGGATAGTTTTCAAGTACCTGAAAAAATTCTTCCCCTATTCATGAAGGTTTTAAAAATATCTTCTGAGAAGAGAGGTAAATACAATAGAAGCTATCTCGTAGGAAATTATTTACTAAAATCCACAACAAAATGAGGAAGACTTTCTGCACCTGCAAGACTATACAAAAATTGAAACTAAAGAAAAGTTAAAAGCTTCGCAAATAGGAAAATTTGAAAACTTGTTTTCAAGCACGGGGAACCAAGCTGTTTATCTATCGATTTCAAACTAATTATACTTTTCTAGGCTACCAATTTGCTATTTTTTTCCGTTGTATTCATTTCGAATTCCAGAATTTTTTACTTTCGACCCATTCCAATATATGCAAAGTCTTGAAACTAGAGAAATTTCTTATTAAAGACTTTGAAAGTTAAACAATAAAAAACGGAGTTTAGAGTGGTTTAATTTTGTATGTTTCAATGTTGACATTTATTTATTTTTAACATTGTTGTCTAATAATTCAATTGTGAAGGTATAAAATTTAAAAATTTGTAATTCTCAGTTTTTAAACTCACTTTTTTATTGAAAATTTTATTATATTATAGTCGAAAAATATTTCCTTAATTGTAAATTAATTTAAAAAACAAATAAATAAGGTTATAATTATTAACGATACTGGTCCGTTTTTGAACACGATTTTCATTTATGTTTATTATTAGTTTTCCTGTGGTGAAATAAGTTGATGGGTTCTTTGAATACACAAAAATATTCCGGAATTTTTCCAAAACCAATTAATACACATTAATGAATAAAGTTAAATTTTGAATACCTTAAATACAAAAATGTTTATTTAGGAAAGTTTGAATTCCCAAATGTTTTAATGGTTGAGAGAAATGATTGTAAATCGAGAAAAAAATGTAAATTTCTTTTTCTTAGTTAAAAAAAATCTCCGATTTTAAAAATGTTTGCTCTATTTATTGAGTGCATGATATCAAAATGTTATTCACTTTTAACAATGCTTATCGCATTTGAAACAGTGACTAAATATTTGCAAAGCCTTTTTAAGCTCTTATGCAAACATTCAAATTCAACGTTTTGACTAAGGAATAACACACAAGATTTTAATACGTGAATCCTATTTTAGCAATCCTTCCCTCTTCTTGTTCCAGGGCTATGATACGAGATTAGGTAGCAAGGGGACGCAACTATCCGGAGGGCAAAAACAGCGTATCGCTATCGCACGTGCTTTAGTCAGAAATCCTCGAATACTGCTGTTGGATGAAGCTACTTCTGCACTGGATACACAAAGTGAAAAGGTGAGTCAACAAGTTTTAAATTGGGAAATGTTTGATCCTCTTCGAGTAGCACGTATCGCCGCATATCGTATCCTGCTTTGATAAAATTTACAATTATTGACTACCGAAAAATGTTTCACCGATGAATATAAATGTTGATAACTTATTTCAGTACTACCTAATTATGCTCTACTTAATTTGCTTTTATTTTTATAAAGAAATTGCTAGAACTAATCATTTGGAGGCAATTGATCGTTCGCATATTTTTCTCGCACATTTTCCTCTCTACAGTGTAGTGAAGCTAAAACTGAAAACCCCTTAATTTCATTATTTTAATGAACACGAATCAGTGTTAATGTATTTAGTACTCTGTACGTGAACTAAATCGGGAATTAGTTGCATTCACAGTAAATGCAATCTTTAATCAGTATTCAAGTGAATGATCGACCCACATTCATGCATTAGCGTCCTGAGTCCGCCTGGGCAAACTAAATTGTCACCGGATCGACAACCCTTAGCGGTTAATATACATCGATCTATTATCCAATTACAGCTTTTAGCCATCAGTTCTAAAAAAAGCTAATAAAAATATTTAGCAACGTTTAATGACAAACCTTAGCAACATGGACATAGGAAACAAGGGACTAGGCGCCATTCTGGGGGTGATGCAATGAGGGTGGAGGTCCGCCAACTTTTGATGTCCCGCGACAAACATGGCAGCGCCCACATGTTTATATTTTCATGCACAGTTTGTCGGCAAAAATTCTCGTGCGCATAATCAAATGGCACATCGTAAAATGGCGGCCGAGTTAGGATGGCATGTCTAGTCCCGTGTTTCCTATATCCATGCTTAGCAACAATTGAGAGCAGCTCCTAGCAATGGTCAAGAAATCCCACTAGGAATGAAGAATGCCTACTTTTAATAAAAACCAACAACTAACAGAGACACCTCATAATAACATCTTAAGAACGCTGGGGAAGAAGCACCAGTGAAGAGTTATAATAATGCTCAGCGCTTACTAAATCATGTAGCAATGGTTAATAATAACTTTTAAAGTTTGAAAAACCGCTTATTGATTAAAAGAACCTCTAACAGATTATGAACAATCTCTTAGAAACGTCAACAGACAATAATTATCAGTGGTCCATTACAAGTATTCAGAAAATGTCAGTCATAAATACTAACAAGGGTATTAAGAACCCGTAGCGCTTAATAAAAACCTCTAGCAATGATTAATAAGAATTCCTGACAGTGAAGCTATACTCATACAGCTTAATTGCATTTCCTAAAAACGAAAGATCAAAATCAATCTATAGAAACAGTGATCAAACACTTCTGTCGTTTAAAACAACCCCTACAGGGTCAACAAATCCCAGTCGGCCCAAACAAAATTTCGTAGGATTGTAAAAAACCTTCAAATAACGTTAATCCCCTGTATTTAAGAACAAACTCTAGCAATGGTCAATTAATACTTAAGTGATTAAAAAAAATCTTCACAGCTCAGTTAAAATCCCTAAGAAAATAATGACAGAGAAATTATTATAAAATGTGAACATCTATCTATTGACAAAAAAACTGATCGAAAAAACAATCTTTAATCTTCGGAGAACACATTCGGTCTCATTCAAGAAAAGCTGGCGTAATAAACAATTGCCTTTGCTCTAACTACTGGATAAATTTATACGAAAACAATTTTCATCAAACAAAATATACGAAGTCTATCACATGGAACAATGCTCTGACGATAAAAATGCGAGCTCTGAAGTGTTTTCACACTTGAAGCTGGGGTTTTAAAACAATAAAAGAGCGAACTTCCCTCCTTGCGAGGTTTATTAACTCAGCGCGACAAGCATCTTTCAACCCTCTCAACTGACTAAATCCCTAAAGACCCTTCATCGGATCGTTGTAATCCTATGTTTATTTTTCCTTCTCTTCTTATATTCTTCCTACAGATCCACAGACATTTTATAAAGCTTACTTGGATTTTATCGGAAAACTCTAGATTCTTTTTCTAACGTCGTTTATTACATTGAAATAGTTTTGCGCAGTCTCAATCTACTATTTTAAAGCCAATAAATATCGAATATTGGTTTCAATATGAAATATTAATATAATTAGAAACATCTACGATGCAAAAAATGTCACCAAGTGAAGAGTGATCAGTAGAATCAATATAATTTGTGAATTTAAAGTTTGCCAAGTATTTCTGAAAGATAAGTAAATTTCAAATTTCTATTTTGGCGATATTCGCATGTTCAAAAAAAAGTATATCAAATAAAATAATCGTTTTGAAATAATACAAATATTTAATACTTGAGAAAATATAGTGCATATAATTTGCATTGATATTGATCTCTCTATATATTTTTAAAAATTTTACCACATCCGCTGTTTTAGGGCTCGAGAAACTATTTCGAACCCATTCGTACATTTGTTTTTTGAAAATATATAACAATATTTTACTGAATGTACTGTCCTCACAAAAAACAAAGATGCAATTTTGAATATGATTTTAGAACAAAATGTATAATATTCTAATAATCATACTACGAGTATCATAACGAAAAACATAGACCTTATGTGCTAGATTACCACATGCAAAATATGCTATCCTGATAAAAACATATATGCGATGTGCTATATTACCCCGCGTTTAATACATATTTTACTTACAAATGTAATTGAAAAATAGTGTAAGCTTCAACTATTATTTAATATCGGAATACAAAATCGAATTCTGCGAATAAAAATTGAAATATTTCTATAAGTAATTAATTGATAGAAGTTTTATGAAAATGCCCGAGCGCTGCGTCTAGTCAATTTGTCCTAAATTCATTAGCCTAATCGATACAAAATTGTAAGCTATAGGTCAATTAAACTGCTAAAAATGATACATTTTTCATGCTTTATAAATATTCTGTTCATTGTTTCTAAAAAATACTAAATAATGCGTAAGCACCAAAGTTATTTTTTTCGTTTTTTTATTGATTCCTAAATGTTTGATGGAAATCAGTGAACAATTGTCTAAAATAAAATAACTGGCGTTCTTTCCAGAAAAGATATTCGTGTTTTTTTTTACTTGGCCGCGATTCAGTATTGCGAATCTTTATTTAAATAAACACATGTTATTTTTCGCCAAACCTGTTAAATTGTGATCACAAAATGGGGCTACTTCTTTTAATTTTCAAATCAAGAAAAGCTTTTTTTGACTGGTAATACTTTTTACTGAAGCTTATATTTTTTAATTTAAAAAAAGGTATGCCTTGTAAGCGCCCACATCAGGACGAAATTTATTTTAAAACTACTTTTTCTCTTCTGTTAAAACTCGACTTTTGTCGTAGCACTGATACGTTCTCCAGGAGATCTGGCATTTCACATTATAATTTGTAACTCGTAAATAATAATTCTTTCTAGTTTCGCTTTCGGTTACTTTTCTATTTTAATTCTTATGCCTGTTGTTCACTGATTCAAAACACAGCTTATTTCATGCTTTAATTTACATACTCTACAATATATTTTAATCCATTTAAATCTTGATAGTAAAAAAGAGAGAAAAATCTTTACACGTTTAAAGAAGGTCTTTCATTCGGCTCTACAATAATGTGCTCTGTAATATGGAAATTAAGCCTTCAATTATTTCTCTTGCGGACTTTAAATTGCCCTAAATTCTATTTTGATTATCGAGTTATAAGTTGTTTAATTGGTAGTGTCTGTTTCACAAAAGTGGTGTGAATATCTCTTTATTGCACAAACTTGAATTTCATTTTTATACACATTTTTTTACACAGCTTTGTTCTGAACTTAATGACGTTAGGAAATCAAAAATCTGAAGTCACATTATTTACTAGAGCTTTTTAAAAATAACACTGTCCTTAAATATGGGAAGAAATATCAAATTATGATCAACGTTTGAATAATGACAGTAAAACTTTTAAAACTTTTAAATGAATTTTACCGCAGTTCTATAAATAAGGAAATAGTTAGGCAAACAAAAATGAATATTTATATAATGCTTAATTTACCTGGTTAAAGAAAAACTAACATCAGTTTATATTTTTGGTTTAAAATTTTATATTTGAAGTATTTTGAAATTATATTTTTATTTACCTCGCTTAAAAATATAATTTTTAATTCGCGATGATCACTCACAGTGATGTTTTTATTTTTCCATTCATTTATATTGAGATGGGTTTTCTTTAATTGACAGTAAAATGGATGTGTTCACGTGTCAAGAATAATTAAAATTGGTGCACATGATTAATATTGAAACAATAATTATGCAAATATAATTATTAACTGCCTAAAATATAGTCGGTTGGTTTTTTAGACTGAGTCCAAACTAATTAAACGCATTAAACAAGTTTTCTTTATATAATAATTTTCATAAGAGAATGGTGTAATATAGAGTACAGTATTGCGTAAATTTTAAGTAAAATTTATAAATAAATGAGTTGGACATTAAAATTTTCAAATAGAAGTAATCAATTCCGTAACGACTAAAATGCTTGGAATTGAACCATTTTGATTTGTTTATCAATGCTTGAATCCTTTCGCATTGTAGATAAAATTTTATTTCAAATTTGAAGCCTTAATAATTGAAAAAATGTACAATAACGTTACACGGAGAAAAAAATATCGCACAATGATATCGCTCCACTCCATGTGAGTTGAATAAAATATAGATCTTATTGAGTACAAATATTATATGTGTAGAGAAAGTGAGTAAAATATGCCGGATTTAAATTTTCTCTTCCTGCATATTTTATCGTTGACATGATTTCTTTGCTGACGGGATTCTAAAGATTGCTCAAGAATTCCAATAAATTCACAGTGAATTGAGAAGATTTATCGGTTAATTCCAACAAGCTTAAAAAATCATGTCTGATCAAATATGACGGAATACAAAATAAAAAGTTAATCGAGTTTATTTTTCATTTTTATATCTGAATCCCCCCCCCCCCTTTTCCCTTAGTCTGAAAACTTGGGTATGACTTTAAAATTACAAAAAAATGTAGGATGAATTCTAAAGAATTTAAGTTTAATTCCAAAAAGTTAAAAACTTTTATCTCGTCAACGAAAGTATGTTTTTTCGGTTACTTCGGTGTGTTCGAACTTTTCGTTTTGGAACAGAGTAACAGATGAATATGATTCTGAAACGTATAGGATTTCAAGAAAAGGTTAGGAAGGAAATAATTTTTAACTCATTAGTAATGTTTAAATAAACTAAGATTGAAATGCGTAAATTTAGAAAGTTTTCATGATTAATAAAAAATAAATATTTGAAATAAATCTTTAAAAAATTAAAATATAATAAATTAGAAACTTAAATGTATGACATAAGGGTTATGTACTAGATGCATAAATAAATACATGAAGTTGTTTTGGAAACATTAAAAATAATATAATTATTTGTGTTTTCGTTTACAAACCGGATTTTTTTAATTTTCAGCGATTAGTACTTTTTTAAATATAATGCTCTCTTTTCAGGAAGTGGATATACCTGTAGAAAGAAGCAGGTTCAGACGGCTAAGTTTGGTGAAAATCAATAAACTAGAAATATCTATAACGTTTTTTACCAGTCAAAAGTTAGCACCCGTAACCAGTCTTGTGTGTGCTAACCGGCCCAACTTTCAGTGAATTTTTTAAATTATATTACATTATGAAATGAACAAATAATTATCAATTTTGGAATTACGGGACATTAAAAAATAAAAATATATAATCTAATATTAATTTTTAAGGAACAAAAATCGATTTTCTTCCACCTAGATGGCGCATCTATCACACTGTGCATCATACGGGTTTCTTTTTCCTTCTTTGAGGGTGTCCCGAAAATCATACGAATCCTTACTGAGGGGGTCGTCCATTCTTTGATATCCCATTAATCCTTTGAAGATTTTGTAAATCCGAAAACTTGTTTTAAATTTCTAAAAGTTGATTAAACTTCTTTAAAGGACCCCGAAGTAAATGTACATGAAATGGCATTCGGTCGATTTTGTTTAAACTTCGTAAAATTGTAGTTCTCAATGTCTTGATCAAAAGTGTTATGGGTCACAAAGTCCGAAAGTTATGAAAGTTATTGGGCTCTAACGGGGAAATGCAAAAAAGTCATGGTCTTAAGACACAGGTTATTTTTCAAGGTCATTCAATGTGAACTTGTCATTTATTGCTAATATTCAGTCAATAAAGACAAGATATGAAGAGAAAATCAATATAGAACCCATAAAGGCAAGAAATGAGAATGACTTAGTCAATAGCCAGCCAATGAAGGAAAATCATGCGAAGAATGTTTTCGAGACACGCCCTTCTTGACTCTCACTTAACATACGCCCTTCTTGACCCCCCCCCCCCCCCCCCCCCCCCTACTCCTCGAAAATGAAAACAAAGAACAAAATAATATAAAAAGGGTGTTGGCGCGCGCAGCGCGCTAGTGCGATAAGCTCCATTATTTATTTTATAATCATAAGAACAATAACTTGAGAGCTCTGCTATCATTTCTGTGCGAGTCATTTTGTCTTCGCAAAGGACGGGCGATTTGTTTCTGACTACATATTCCCGTTACAGCGGGCCAGTGCGGCACACTTGTTTTGGCTGTTCTTTTGTTTCTTTTAATTGGCGATTGCTTTCTGTGTAGACATTCACGATACTGCGAGGCAGATTGCTACACTGAAAAGAAAGTGGGAAAGTAGCTCTCTTCTTAGTGGCAACGCAGCGCCACCACGACGGTTGGTGCAGCGGCCAGACCACATTTAAGTGAGCTATAATGCCGAACGTGCGAGCAGATCCTTTCTCGTGTGTTGGGAACGCAGCAGCCCACAAAAGAGAATGCCATTGCCTCACGAGTATAAACTATAACCATGGACATAGGAAACACGGGACTCGGCATGCCATCCTAACTTTGCGAGCGGGGTTGAATCCACGGGAGGGGGAGAATTCGATGAGTGGGGAGAGCCGCCATCTTACGATGTGCCACTTGATTATGCGCGAAACTCGGCGTGGGGATTCCAAGCTCCCGCCTGAAGGGAGCGTTACTTTACTAATACTGTTGGGACTAAGGCTGTTCCAATGTGGAAACACAGTGTCCCCAACATGAGAAAGGATGTGTACCAAGTTGCAGGCGTGCAGCGCGCGACGCATTTGACGTTCTCGCTTTACCACGTGGACGAGCAGCTCCCCCAAAAAGTTTTCAGTGTACATGTGGTAATGACTAAATCTCGCTCATGTCTTGCCTTCATTGGCTAGATGATGACTAAATCGCACTTATAACTTGCCATCATTGGCTGGTTGTTGACTAAGTCATTCTCATTTCTTGCCTTTATGGGTTTTATATTGATTTCCTCTTCATATGTTGTCTTTATTGGCTGAACATTAGCAATAAATGACAAGTTCACATTGAATGACCTTGAAAAATGACCTGTGTCTTAAGACCATGACTTTATTTACATTTCCCCGTTAGAGCCCAATAACTTTCATAGGGAACATTTTTTTCGCAGAGCTGCAGTTTTCGAGATATTTGATAATGTTTATTAAAAGGGTTTGATGTTTAACCATCTATAACTCGAAAACTGTCTATTTTCGGACTTTGTGCCCCATAACACTTTTGATCGAGACATTGAGAACTGCAATTTTACGAAATTTAATCAAAATCGAACGAAAGCCATTTCATGTACATTTGCTGCGGGGTCCTTTCGTGAAATAATTCGAAACGTTGCGAGATTCCTTGAAATAATAAAAATTCATTGGAATTTTTCTAATCCGCAAAAATGTTTCTGAATCTCTTAAAATACCTTAAACTATTTTGAAAGACACGAAAATTACTCAATGTCCCTAAAACCCTCTAAAAAATAGTTAAAACCCTTAAAATTCCGTTGGAAATTAATTAAGATCATTCAATTTTGCGAACATCTTTTTAAAACTCTTGATAATTATACTTTAAAAAGATTCTAAAACCAGTGAAATCACTTCGCTATATGTTTTGAAATCCTACGAAATTCCCTAAAATATGTGGATGTACTTTGAAGCAATGGTGTCAGAACGCGTAGGCATGCGCATTATGCTGGGGGCGGCGCCTATTTCAGTAGCAGAATTACAATAAGGAAAATAAAATGATGATGCTTGATAAAGGAAAAAAATTGCTTATAACCGATATGCAAGAGTACTTTTTACTATTCATAAATATTTAGCAAATAATTTGACTATTATAAATGCGTTACGGCGAGTAGATTGTTTTTTGTTTCAGCAGAAAACACACCACATATTTTAGCGGTAAAATGGTCTGGTACAGACACAATCTTTAATACATTTTTCATTTCAGATCTTATTTTATAACAATTATGTATTATTATTTAAACCCTGAGTAATATCCCAAATTTTCCAGCCGCGAAAAAATTAATATGAATTTGAATTCTGCTGCAAAATAATAAAATGCTTCTATCCGCATTTAAAAGTTACCGGCAACTTCCCATTGGATATTGAAATAGGTACCGCCCCCAGTGTACTGCGCATGCCAGAGATATCCGCGTTCTGATACCACTGCTTTGGAGTCTTTTTGAATCTCTATAAATCTTTGACAATCTACGAAATCATCTAACCCCCTTGAAATCTCTTTCAATCCGTTAAAATCTTGTAAAATCTATTCAAATCTTTGCAAATATTTTTTAAATCCTTTAAATTCCTACAAATCTGATTAAAACTTCTTGCCTTCCCCTAAAATTTCGTAAATAACCTTTAAAAGTTTTAAATTTTCTCCGAAATTGAACGAGGTAATTTCATCAAAGTCTCGAAATCTTTTTAAATCAGCTTAAAATCTGTGAAACCCCTCATAATTCTTTGGAAACATTTAAAATAACCTTCAACTTTCACAATGCCCTGAAATCTTTTGAAATCCCTAAAGATCCTTGATATCCTATTAAAATCCCTTAAAAACTTTTGAAATCTTGTTTATAGTGTTGATATATTAAGTAATACTCTAAAATCGCACGTAATGAGGGGGTGGGGATTCAGAAAGTATAAAAATACTTAGGGGACGGTTTCTTAGATTTCAAAAATCATCCTTATAAAAATAATAGACGTTCCCTTACTAACCGATATCATTCAATTTTTCTCCTAAT
Organism: Belonocnema kinseyi; assembly: GCF_010883055.1. NCBI lineage: Eukaryota > Metazoa > Arthropoda > Insecta > Hymenoptera > Cynipidae > Belonocnema > Belonocnema kinseyi. The sequence goes on from NC_046663.1 coordinate 75,576,585, forward strand.
ACAGTGAAACTCTTCTATAGCGCCGATTTTGCGGCTGACGGTGGGTGGGAACTAACTCATTATAGCTAGCTCCGGATGTAAACAGTCAGGGGCGTTAAAACCGTTTCCTGTGGATTTTAATGCACGATAAAAAATATTTGTTCTATTACGGAGACAAGGGTCAGCTGGATATTTAACGGAAATGAGGAAAAAACTTGATTGATACGCGTTAAATAAACGTTTTACCTGCTTACGTACTTTAAACGTTTGCGGGCCGCTGAGCATCTCATTTAAAAGGAGAGCTTTGTCTTGAATAAGTGGTCCAGATACTAGGTCGCTCACTTGATTAAATCATTTGAAGACAGCAATATCTACAAAAACGACTTTTTTCAACTAAACACTACACGTCAACACTTCTAGTGCCTGAACTTGATCGGACCTCTCTTTCTACTCTCTCTTTTTCTCTGTCTATCCAGTTCTTCTTATTTTTTCTTGTCGATTCGTAGAGCCAATTCTTAGGTACGTCAACGCCTCCAATTTGGAACTATCCAGAAGAAATTTTAGTTGTAAATAAATATTAAAAAGAAATCTTGTAGTAAATGATTGATTTTAAATCTTAGTTTATTCTAGGTTTAATCTTGGATTAAAGTGAATTGATATACTTTGCTCTTTTTCATGAACATTGCTCCAATAACTTCGCGATATATATTCGCGGGTCAGATGGCGCTGTTGTCAATGGCAAGATTATTTCATCATGGCACGAAATAATTCGATCAGTCCCATCGGCTACAGTAGGCATCGGAGCATCGGAACCCCACTGCTGCTCTGTTTGAGTTCTTGTCGTGCTAATCCGCGAGTTTCTCCCGCGTTGATTTAACTAACGGAACGTCGTGACGAATTTAAACAGGTAGGCCACTAGGGTAAAGTTCCTTATCGAAACGCTCCTGCTTGGTCAAGTCTGAGTGACCACCGCACGACCCCCGTTGCACCTTTTACAACCATTTGCGACACGGCGTTAATTCTTGGAAGGGCTGTAGAAGGAGGGGGGCTATTGAAGGGTTTTACTGTATTAAAAAATGATTTTTAGTCATAAAAGAAATCTTGGGTATAGAATATGACATAAATTACAATCAAAATGTGTGATTTATTACTATTTTCTGGCACATCTAACTATATTGAAAAAAATTATCTGATTTCTCTGGTCTCTTGAGAAAATGGGGTTTCTTTGAATCATATTTTTACATGAATAATAGAAAATTGATTGGAGACTCTCCCACACTCTCTATCTTCTTTTCCCCTCGAGAAAAGTGTTTTTCTCGAATCTTGAGGCTGCACACAATCGATAAGCGGATTGTCGCGCTCGTCCGCCTCATCGAGTAATACTTGCACGTGCAGTACCGCTGTCAATCGGAAGTACGTAGGGTCGTAGGCTTTATGATCGCGCAATTCTCTTCAAGTTGGAAAATGTGCTGGACTGCAGGTGGCCAGACTGGTAGTGAATTTCGATGCAATCGTGTGGAACGATTGTGGTTCATTGTAGAACGCACATTTCAATAGAAAAACCCATTTTCCAGAATGTCCCTAATTCGGAAAGCATTTGAGAATGCTGAGGTCACCAGCTAAACGAATTACAGAGTTGACGAGTGAGTTCAAAGGCTGAAGTGAGAAATGACTTAATTGTAAAAAGCTAGTAAATAGAGGAAACTAGAGGTAAAGGAGATCTAGATTCTATTGTCCACATCAGAGAAGGTTTTAGTTTGCTTCCATAAAGAAAGTCTTGGACTATCTAGTTCCCTTTACAGATTTTTAGCTTTTTCACTCAACTTTTAAATTTTTTATGATAGAGAATTATATATGCAATCATTTGGTACATTTTTAATCTAGATGTTATATTTATGATTAAGAATAAATACAAAATTGAGACACTTACCATATTTTCTCTAAGGTGTATTAAAATCTGCTTGAGTTGTTAGATTCTCTGTTTTTCTGGATTTTATATATTAGAATATAAATTGATTTAATTTTTTAATTGTGTTCGTTTTTTAGTCGCGCAATATTTTTATACACGTCGTATAAGTTAAGCATATGAAATTTCTGCTCTGGTGATTTTTTAATTAAACTCAAGATCATTTTTTTTACAAATAAGATGAAAACTTTTCAACTTGAGCTGCAAGCTGGTAAAATTTTTGGACACATGCTTTTGTACGCTTGAGGCAAAATTTGCCAAAATATAAAACCAAAATTGTTAACATGATGAAAAATCCTATTCTACAAATGAATTAACACGACGTTAAAGGCATACGCAAGTTTTTGATGAATAAGTAATCCTATAATAAAAAAAGGAAATTTGCCTTATTTGGTCTTAATTATATTTATTTGAAAATTAAGTATTCATAGACATAATTTAATAAAAAGCTTGAACAAAACATACCAAAAGTTTTAGCTCGAAGATAAACTTAGTACTGAGAAAGTGATTTATTTGATGCAAACAACAAAATTTGTTTGAATTAATTTTGTCACGTTTAAAAATTCTTTATTAGAATTGATAAAAGTCGTCCTTAATCAAATACATTTTTTTTAAATACAAAAATTCTTGAAATTTAGAATTTTTTTTCGAGGGCCCATTTTTAATTCGAACAAGCAATTCCTGATCTTAGCGCAGTATAGTAATAACTTTTTTTTATCAATTCGAGGGTTGTTAATAATTTAAAAAAGTCAAAACTATCCAAGGTATTTTTTTCAGGCGTCACCAAACTCACCTATCTTTCACACCTTCTAACCATTCTTTCTGTGGTCTGTCTCTGGACATGCTGCCATTTACTTGATTTTGATACACTGGTTTTATTAGTTGATCATCTTTCATTCCCTCAACATGCCCAAACCATCTTAACGAATTTCTTTCACATAGTTCAATTAGTGTCTCCTCTACATCGCATTCTTTAAAAGGATTATGTCATTAGTTATGTTCATTAGTGTTTTTTTCCACACACCACGCACAGGAAGTTCATCCTAATTACGTTGTTCTGATTAATATGTATACTCGTAAAATCAGTTGTACTTGCGAAGTTTTATGTCTTTCATTTTTGTTAAAAGGCCATCCTTAGAAATAATTTTTTTTTTAATTCAGCTTCAGTACGTTTATCGAAAAATTGTAAATCACCAATCCCACGGGAAATTTCGCCCTTTAGTCGTGTACTCTTTATCGTATCAGCATATTTTCCAGATTCCATCCACGATACTGCTTATGTTTCAGGTGGTGCAAGCTGCCTTAGATAAAGCCATGGAGGGTCGGACCTGCATAACCATTGCCCATCGGCTGGCCACTATAAGAAACGCTGACGTGATTTGCGTCCTGGAAAAGGGAACCGTCGCTGAGATGGGTACTCACGATGATCTCATCGCTGCTGACGGCCTCTACGCACATTTGCACAATCTTCAAGAAACCGCGATGGAAGGGTCTGGGTAATCGTACGCCACTCAAAATTGTCTGCACCTCCATAGGTTTTGTAGAAAAACGCTCCGGCTTAGGTTTAGCTTTTCTCCATTCGAAAATCGAAGAAGATCCCGGGAGAGCCGCCAGAATTACCTTTCTTCCGAAGATCATCCTTTCCCTCCAGTAGGAAATAATTAATCTCTCTATTATCCTCTAATTGCACTTTGAAAGAGCTCTTGAAAAAATGGAATTGCCGCTTTAACCTCAGTGCCTTACTCATGCCTTTGAGTGAGAATTCACAGCAAATATTCTGGTGCGCAGGAGCTAAAATACAAGGTTAAAATGGAGATAAAAATCAAGATTATTAGATCGAATGATAGTCTCAAAATGTAGTTTAGAAAAACTAATATTTATTTAATCATTTCGTATTTTTAAAAGGCCTTCCATGATTTCATAGTTAAAAGAAAAAGCAGCAGAAAAGTTTCAATGTGAAAAATTTTATTTTGACCGGTTTTAAAGGTCGTTTAGAACATCGACTTAAACATGTAATATTAAGACCACAAATATTGCTCCTATGCCCAACAAATTTTACTTCATGACTGTGCCATCCGGTCTACTTATGTTTGAATGCAAATTTTGTGTGATTCATCCGACGATAAAATTGCGGCAAGTATGATCCGAGTATTCAAAGTAATAACTCATTAGTCTTTATCAGAGGCAATATTATCTTCGGGTGGATCAACTGGATCTGAAAATCATCTGTTGTTGATTTTATTCGTGTTTATGTTACGTATGATAGATATTTAGTTATTTGAAATTTTATACAACCATATGAAGCTGAATCCTTCAACCAGGCTGGGGCTCATTTGCTAACAGATAGTAAACTGAATCAGACTTGGCTTACACGAGACATAATTGGTTCTAGCTAATCGTCAAGATGTCTAGACAGAATCCAGGTTTCGAAATCCGACGATAACCTTTTTAAAAGTGATATACACATTAGTTTTGAAAAATATAGTTTGATTAAAATGGTCTTTATAAAAATAGTTTTGCAGATAATTTTAGCGTGTTTCTTTCAAATATTTTTTAAAGGACCTGATGGTTCCCGGTGCTTAGAATTTTTTTTATTGTATATTAATCTAACTGTTAAACTCATTCCTATATTCAGTTTTACTGCCAATAATCCTAAACCTGAATCGGTCTAAACTGAAGATTTTAGATTCAGCCCTTGACTAAAAAATTTGATCTGAGGCCAATATCACATAACAGAGTGCTACTTCCATTTGTCCATATTCTGACACTAATCCATCCTCTATGTAGAGCATCGATCGATGCAATCATCCATTAGAAAAAAATAAAGATTTAAATTATTGTCATTGTGCCAAGTATCATCTAGCATTTTGAACTTATTGACATAATTTGTTGATGCAAAAAGTAGAAAAACTGTTTATTTAACAATGTCGTTATTAGATAGAATCTTTCGAGAACAAGTGAAATTTAAAAATTTTCTATACTAGTCCAACTGTCGATTAGTTTGATAAATGCATTTTAAAAATGCGACAAATAGCAAGGTGTCTTAATATTAATATTAAAACTCGTTTACGATTCACGGCGCCTTGCAAAGTGAAGGAAAATTAGCTGAACAGCTGTCTCTTGAACTTGAGACCTCAGATATCTAGTTTTCCAACAGTTTCAAGTAGGTGCTTCCCATGTATTCGTAGTTGGTGGAATGAATCGCTATGCAGGTACGAAGGGAGCTAATTAGTACTCTCGCTAACGAAGGGCCTTCATCAGAAAATTGTGCCTTTCACCTTCATTTCCAATGAACTTCCAGTACTTATAGAGTTCTCATTTAATCTCGAGATACAATCAATTCAAACATCTCTTTCGGGAAGTAAAAAGCTATTTGATTTTATTTTTTTAATTCTGATTTTTTGAGCCAAAATTCATGTCCTTGATGGAAAGTGAAGTTAGGACTTTCTAAGGTAATCTAATCGTGGATGCTTGGTAGGCATAAACATATATCTTTTCCAAAGTTAAATTTCCTGAATAAGATAAATATATATCACAACATTGCAGTACAGGTGCCTTAATTAAGAATCAGTTCAATGCCTAAGAATTTATCGACAGATTTGCACGAACGTACTTATATATACGTCAAAATACTTATCTGTTCGTTCATAAATATTTTTGAAAGGACACTAGTTAAATATTAATTATATTGCCTAAATCTTTGTGGCGTTTATCGTCAAACGAAGGTAAAATATTTACTTGAGATCTACTTAAAAGTGCGATACTTAATCATTAGTGCTTTATCGCAATGACAATATATAATCAACTAGCAAAGATAGCGTTCGTGTTCACTTTTTGAGATTTAGTATAGCAAGTTAAACTATGTTTAATTATTTTACGAGTGACAAGTCAAAAGTTGAAAATCAAAGAGATGAAATATGGATTTTAAATTTATCGATTAACAATTAATTATTAATCGGTGCCTTGCAGAAATTATTTTTTGCGTAGAGAGCTATACTAAATCTTTTAAAGAATGCTTATTGTAATTTACGTGTGTCGGTATTCAGTACTAAAGTATTTTACTAAATATTGTAGTTTTGAATAGTCGAGTGCTGATAATAAATTTTGTAAGCATAAGATACCATATTTTTTCATATGTTTTTTACAAATTACATCATAAAAATGTGGTAACTTACATACAGTTTTAATTTCATTCTGCGGGTCTTTATTGTAATTGAATATTTTTCTGCAGCAGAAATAAAAATCTTTATTAATAACTTGAAAATCTGATAAGAACATTGAGTCCTCATTTTTTATTGAATAATGTCAAATAGCTTTGGACGATTTTTCAAACGTTTTTATTCGCTACTGCAGCGAAAGTGTTCAAGTTTTTCGAAGCATCAATCAAACCATGAATTTTCATACGTCAAGAGATAATTTTCTCGTTCGTATTTAATACGGTCTATTTGATTTAAAAGCAATTTCGAAGAGTGAAAATGTATGCACACATTTTACAGTGATACTAGCAGTATGTCGACGTGGAAGTATTACTTTTTTGTCATGTAAGTATAAATATATATGCATATATCTATATATATATATATATATTCATCAATTATGCGCGCGTGTGTACATGTGTAAGTGTGTATGTGCGAGAGCGTGCACGATTACGCGCGTGCGCGAGAAAGAAATGTAGTGGAGCAGAGGAGAATGAAAATCATATACTTTTTTGCGAAATAAATCGGAAAAATCACATAATTGCTTTTTTATCACCTTTCCATTTTTTTAATACCTTGTTCTGTTTATAATATATTAAGGTGAACAGTCTAGTATTCATGACCGCAATTTTCTTACTTTTTCTCTAATCTGAATTGACTGAAATTCCTTGCGATACTATGAAATGCTAAAAATAAACAGGTTTACTTTTTAAATATTAATTTAAACCTACTTTTGGCAATAAATTAAAGTCATAACCAAATTTCATGATTATCAGGAGCACCACGATTAAGATTTTTAAAAGTTTTGACTCGGAAATCTTTTTCTTTTGACTACAATTTCTGACTGCAATACAAAATTAAAGGAAGGCTTATCTAAAATTTATTTTTTTTTTTGTACAAAATTCAAAGAGAAAGTTAACTTCTTATGGAAAGTTTACTGAATCTTCTTTTTTTAAATTTAATTTTTAAAATACATTTTTGACCTTATCGCTAACATATAACGAAGTTTTTACATTATTTTAAATATAGAATTAAATATGAGATTGTTCTAAGATCCATAATAACCTTCAGTACATAATTTACTCGAAATTTCACATAAAGTTTGAGGAAAAATTGAAAAAGATCTTTAAAAAGTTTTAAATGATTTCTTAAAATATCGAAACAAAGTTAGAAAAGTTAGAAGAAAATTTTTTTAATCTTACAAAATTAAAAAAATTATTTAAAAAAATTCGAGTAAGTTTAAGAGGTATTTAGAATCGCCGGCCTTTTCTAGCTTTGTTAAGCTTCCCGAAAATATTTGTCCTATGCTCGCAGAATTGGCGTGTATTTATGCAAGGCAACAAGATTTGTAAGATTTTATATATATTTTTTTGGAAAAATTCTAATGATTTTATCAAGTATTTTCCAAAAATCTATAAAATATTATTCAATTTCTTCCAAATCTTAAATATCTTTTCAACTAAAACGAATTCTTCGGTAAATTTGTTAATATCCTGTGAAATAGAAAGCTTTCTTCAAATTTAATTCGATAATTTTTCGACATATCTAAAGTCTTTAAAAACCTTTTTGAATTTTGGCAAAAATCCCAGGAAAATTACACTTCTATAGCCCTTGACGTGAATTAAGAAAATCAACGTTAAAAATAAATAGTTATTCGAAATTTGTATTTTCTATTTAAAAATATTTTTACTCTAAGATTATAATTTAATTAATTTTTTTTCACTGAAAAATCTTTCTTAGTTCCAAATTGAACTATTTTATTTAAAATTAGTATTTTTCAATTAAATTAAACTGTTTATTATTTAAAATGAAAAGTCTTATGGTTGAAATAACAGCTATTACATTTTTCTTTGAGGATTCATCTTTTTTGGTTGAAATTTTGATTTGATAAATATAATATTTAAAAAAATAATTTTTAAATTTCTCAAGAATCTTAAGAAAATTATATTCATATAAACTTGTAAATAAATTAACTTGAAAAATAAATAGTTGTTTTAAATGCTTATTTTTTGTTAAAAATTATTTTTCCCTCGAGTGAAAAAAGATACTATTGACTAATAAATATAAAAAATAAGATATGAGAGACTTTATTTTAACAAGAACTTATCTGTTTTTTAATACTTTGACACAATCTATGTTTTAATTGTTGAAGAAAAATTGCTTACATTTTTTAATTTAGTAGACATTTTTTTTAGTAAGTTATGTAATATTTCCTGAATTTTTTCCAAATATAAAAAAATCTCGCTTCGACAAAGAGTTTCCTATATTGTAGAAGATAGGACAATTAAAATTGTAGACATGAAAATTAAAACAATTTTTAATCTCAAATTTTCGGCACAAAAACTTTCATAGTGGCCTCTAAATATATAATTTTTTATTTGGAAAAATGGGGACTTATTTTCTGATCAAGTGAAGGTAATTTCTGATTTAATGTCTTAGAAAATCTGAAAAAAAAATATTTCGTGAGGTATCCTAATCGGACAGATGTCTACTTAACCAATTAATCAATTATTTCTTTCAAAATAAACATACATGGATTAAGGGGATTTTAACGAAACATCGCGGAGTTGAAGTACCAGTCACTCTTTCATTATTATCCAGGTGCAAAGAAATAGGAGCCGAAAAAAAATTGTTCATCCCTCGTGATGCGAGGATATATCTGACGGAGGATAACCCTCGTCAGACGTGGTATTAATTATAGTATTATGAGATACGCTACTGCTGTTAAAAAGTCTAGGAGAATATGGAAAGATGGGACTGAAATATTTATTTCTTTAATTAGAACCTAGTTAATTTTAATAATTGAAGTTCATACCTGATAAACAAAACGAAAATATTATTCTGAGACAACATTATTTTATGTTTTGGAATTTAAATATTCCTTTATGTAATAGTAAATATAATATTTTTGAGGTACACATTTTTTTTGGCATTTAAGCTAACGATTCTTGGCCCAGATTGATAGAAATAATATTATTAACGATTTTTGTAAAAAAATCACATTCTTGAAAAAACTTTTGAAAAATGTGGGTCTGGAATGTTTTACATAAAATTAAAAAAAGTTGAACTTCCAATATTAGGGTCAAAAAACATTTCAGGGGATGTAGATTCCTCCACCCCGATTGCGCCGAACCTCTTTTCCAGGGGCCTGAAAAAACTACGCTTCCTAGGGCATTTTAAATCAGGGAAGTTTTGCTATAAAGTAGGCCCACCTTTTAAACCCAGATCCCTGCTTTAAAAATCCCATCAGTAGGAGGTCGGTTTTTTGTGGGTTTTTTATTATTATCAAACTTCTTATTGAATTTGCCAGAAACTACCAAGTTGGCTCACTTGGCTTAAAGTCATCCTAAAGACGTCTTTTTGTGGATGTCTTTATGCTTTTACAAGAAGACGTCAAGAGGTCGTAATAAAGACGTTCTAATGTAGTCCCACAAAGTATATCTTAAAGATGTTATCAGTACGGCTTAAGGATGTCTTTAGAAGGTCCTATGTCTGGCATTTCGTCGTCTTAAGGATGTCTTGAAAGGATATCCAGGGTACAATGTCGTAAGGATGTCTCTAGGATAGCTTTGAAGCGTCTTGTATAAGATTATCATTATTCGAAATCAACTCAAATTCAAAGTGTTTCTATATTTTTCTGTCACAATACTTGAATGCTTAAATGCTCTGAAATATTACAAAAAACTGATTGAGACTTAATTTTTAAGATTTATTTTTTAAAGTTCAACTAAGAAATATTTCGGCTATGAGATTTCTCTAAGTTTTATTGTGAAAATGTGAACGAAACCAAAAACAGCCTCTAGAGTAAGCCAGAAACTGTTCTAAAAGTGGAAAAACTGATTTATCATAAATTTGTAAATTACACGGAGATATCATAAAGTCATCACAAAGACACCATGAAGACATCCTCTGTGATTTCCGTTCAAGGTTTAAGTTCAATGCGCATAGGAGTTCCACTAGTTCACGTGTGAAATACGAAATGCCAAAACCCTAAAATTGGTAAAGTGGTATTTTTTAGGACAATGATGAGTCCCTTATGAGGATTACCTGAAAAACTATAATATACAGGATACATTACGATTAAGATATACTTTGTGGGGTTGGTAAATTCTTTTACCATCTCAAAATGAAAATTAAGTTCGTTAGACAACCGTTTTGCATACAAATTCAAAAAGTGAGCGTATTGTGAAAAATTTTGAGACAACTTTTTTCAAAATTCTATAATTTTCTGTACGAATATTCATATATATATATATATATATGTATGATGTTCTCAAGGATCACGGTGTACCTAAACAACCTTTAAATGGGGGTGACAAGATTCTTGTATTGGTTTTGTGTAAAATCTGACATGGTCGGTTTTCATCAAATCTCCACGTTGTCAGACTCCCTGAGTCGGATGAAATATTTTTATGAAGTTGTCTGTCTGTTTGTCTGTCTGTAGTCTGTAGTATTGTGTATACACGATAACTTTCGAAAGATTGATCAGATTGCATTCTGCTTCGGCACACTTTTTCAGGGCCCAAAAAGAAAAAACGAGTTCGTTACCAGACATTTTGTATAAAAACTCAATGACTGAGCACATCTTGAAAATTTTCGAAACCGTGTTTTTTCCAGATTTGAAAATTCTATTTACGTTTGACTTTTTTCAATAAAATCAAAATTGTCAGAGCTATAGCATTTTTAAATTCCTAAAAAACAAACGAAAAGTAACATTTTAAGCCAAAAAACGCATGATATGAAAAAAGTAAGGAGTAAATAAATGCTTCTTTCGGAGAGCCTTACAATAATATCATAACAACTTTTTTTAGCATAACAACTTTTGAAAATTCTATGTATGATTTTCCGTAGTACTCAGAAACAGGAACAATTTATATGAACGACTTTTCTCGATAAAAGCAAAATTATTGAAGTTATATAATTTGCAAACCCTCAAAAAACAAACGATAATTAACATTTTAAGCCAAGCAACGCACGATATGAAAATAAGCGGTAGAAAAAAATGTTGATTTTTTAAAGCCCTACAATATTATTCTGTTTCGACATTGAATTTCATACTGTTAATGGCTCACATTATACTCACAATGTCGTAGGACATATAAAGACGTTTTTAGGACGTCTTTTTGATGTTCTGGTGCCCACAGGGAGGTCTTTCACTTTTTAACGTGAAAAAATAGTCATGTCTCACATAGGTCTTTTTGGGGCGTCTTTAGGACCAGCCCTGCGGACATCTTTGGGACAACTTGTCCAAAGAATGTCCAAGAATAACCCTGGACATTTAAAGATGTCCTAAGGACGTATTTAGGATGTTCCAGTGCCCACTGGGTAAGTAAGAAGTACATACATGAGAAAAGTGAATTTCTTAGTATCAAATACATTTTCGTGAGAATGAAAAGAGAGGTAGATCAGAGAGATATTTGCAACTATAATGCTTCAATCTGGCATAAGGTATTTATGAACTTATTTGTCATTATAATCGTTCTTTGAAGCTATAATAAATCATGACTGGACATGGAATCCAAGAACGTGCAGGATTTATCCATTTGCGGCTTTGCCCACATTATGAAGAATGGAGAGAAAGAGCCCAATAACTCATCGAACGCGGTAAATGTCGCTGACATCGTGCTCTCGAAAAGTAGAGGAGTAAAGACGAGAACCCTATAGCAGTTTTTCCGCACGAAGGTGCCCAATTTTATTTACTGACAACCAGAAGAGCGTGGCATATGGTCATTTATTTTCTACATAAAAATACGAAGCAAAAAGTTGGCAAGTCCCTTTTCTTTCTTTCGAAGAACTTTAATATGGTTTCAAAGTTGGTTATTTCTCTAAAGCATTAGGGAAAATTTAATTTCTGCCATTCATTGAAATCGCTCATTATTAAAGTACTGATCCAAACTCGACACTTTAAGGTATCATTCAAACTCGGAATTCAGTCCAGGTCTAGAGCAGTATTAGAATTATTGAAAGAGTCAGATTTTTGTAAATACATATTAGTCAATCCGTATTATTGAAAGTTTACGAAGTTTGTGTCTGAACTGGATCCCTAGAAATTTTATAAGCCGCCTTGGGCCCTTAAGGTCATGCTCTTCGTGACCACGTGCCCAAACTAGTACCCGAATATGAGCTATTTTTTGGTGTTTCACTGTGCCAACACGGATGGAGATATCGTGTTTAAAATTTGACAGATTAAATAAAAAGCAATAAAGAACGTTTGTATACATTAATATGTTTATAGTTACAAAGAAAGTTTCTAGCGGAGAGAAATAAAATTTGAATGTTGATAAATTCGAGATCACGTGACTAAGTTCATTCATAATTTTTTTCCGGTTCTCACTACGTCCACCCCATGGACATAGCAAACAAGGGACTAGGCATACCATTGCGGGGGTGATGCAATGAGGGAGGAGGTCCACCACCTTTTGATGTGCCGCGACAAACATGGCAGCGCCCACATGTTTATATTTTCATGCACAGTTTGTCCGCAAAAATGCTCGTGCGCATAATCAAATGGCACATCATAAGATGGCGGTTCTCCCCACTCAGGGAATTCTCCCCCTCCCGTGGATTCAACCACCCTCGACCAAGTTAGGATGGCATGCCTAGTCTCAAGTTTCCTATGTCCATGGTCCACACGGATTGAGATATCGTGTTCAGGATTTAGGAAGTTAGACCGACAGGACTAAGGAACGTTTGTATATATCAAAATGTTTACAATTATGAAGAAAGTCTTCTAGTGAAATACTATAGAAATAAGAAAAAAACCTTGGGCGTCGATAAAGTAGATGCCTCGATTTAAAAAAGTCTAGGAACATCTTAGAATGTGATACTCGAAAATCCGTCCTAGTCCCACCTTGAGAAATGCTCATCTTCAGACAATAATTAAAAGTTTCTAATGGTTATATATTCTTGTGGATTTTTTCTACTGTTGTGAAACAATTCTAAGTTATACCAAACCATTAATAATAAAATTTCGCCTGGTGGCGAAAAACAAGGAGAGTCCGATGCTGAGCCCCGCCGAGTTGTTCACTGTCAACAATAGTTATCAGCTGATCGATTCAACGCATGGACATAGGAAACACGGGACTAGGCATGCCATCCTAACATTGGCGAGCGGGGTTGAATCCACGGGAGGATGGAGAATTCCATGAGAGGGGAGAGCCGCCATCTTATGATGTGCCATTTGATTATGCGCAGGAGCATTTTTGCCGACAAACTGTGCATGAAAATATAAACATGTGGGCGCTGTTATGTTTGTCGCGGGACATCAAAAGGTGGCGGACCTCCCCCCTCATTCCATCACCCCGCAATGGCATGCCTAGTTCCTTGTTTACTATGTCTATGATTCAACGTGAAAAATAAGACGTCAAGAATGATTGAAGTTGGTTGGAAATCTCCGAAGAGTAAATTTGATCACATTTGTGGTGTTGCTATGTTTCCAATTTGAAATTTATCTTTTATTTTTAGGACCAAAAAAATGGAAATCATTCTATACAAAAAATTCATGAACGAGCTTAGTCACGTGATCTCGACTTTATCGACGTTCAAAGATTCTTTTCTTCTCCGCTAGAAATCGCTAAAAATGTTAAAAAATAATGACAGGTTACGTGAATGCAGATACTTATTTGTTCATTTGCAACATATGTGCAAATTTTATTGCGTACATTTTGTTTTTTAAGGTTCAGACAATTTAGTCCAAAATTGGTATCAGTGCTCAATATACGCAACCCAAGATATCCGAAATGCATCAAACCAAAAATTATCTGCAAAGTGCCATAACTCGATTGGTAATATCCTATGTCATCAATTTATAAATAAGCTTTCTTTAAAACTATAAACATATTGATGTACATAAACGTTCTTTCGTGCTTTTTAATTAATCTGTCAAATTTTAAACACGATATCTCAATCCGTGTGGACATAGTGAACACCAAAAAAATGCTCATAACCGAGGACTAGTTTGGTCACTTGGTCACGAAGAGCATGCCTTTAAGAATTGTAAAAAGTTGTGCTCCAGACCGGACTTTAGGCCCTTAAGAATTTCATAGTTGAACAGGTATTTAGAAAGCTATCAGTTAGTCGATTACTCTATTGTATCAAATTTTCTACGTTGGAGGTTAAAGATTCGATAATTATTGAATTGAATTGAAATGCCACTTAAATGGCATTTATAAGTTATAATTAACGGCTGCACGACAACTAGCCCGTAGACAATTGATCCGCGACAATTGATCCGCGTGACAATTGATCCGTGGACAATTGATCTGCGACAATTCATCCGCGATAATTCATCCGCGACAATACTTGGAATCTGGAAAGGGGACGGGGAATATTCCACTTAAGTTGTATGTAATACTTCGACATTGGTAACAATGATTGTTATGAGGAAATGCTCCAAACTTTTTAAATTAAAAACATGCCACAATCCTCATAAGTTCATTTAAAGAGAATCTTTTTTCATAAAATATATAAATAATAACGAGCAGATGAAACTCAGACATGTATCATGCTTAAAAAAAAAAGTACAATCAAATTACTCATTACCAGTACGTTTATCGGTGTTGTGTGAATTATTACGGAACATGATCGTTTCTTATATTCAACGCAACGCCATGTTACATTTGTGTTGTTGACACTTTTCTTTGCATACAAATGGCCTTCGTGTAACAACATTAAACCACCCCGTTGTGATTTTATAAACTTCAGTGGCATCTTAAGAACGTTAATAACACAGCAATTGAAAAAAAACCAACAAACAATAACAATAAACCGACGTACTTCATTTAACTCAGATATCAAGATATGGAATGCTCACGGATCAATTGTCGACGGATCAATTGTCAACAGATCAATTGTCGCGCGGACCAATTGTCGCGGATTAATTGTCGCGGATCAATTTTCCGCGGGCCAACTGGCGACATAGTGTTAAGAATTATTCTAAAGAAGTAGAATTTTCTCCATCTTTCCTGGGAAAAGTGGCAAGTGATATGAATTTTTTGAAATGGGTCAAATTATTTCAATAATAGCCAACTGGCCTAAAGAAAAAATATAGCAAATGTTATGAATTGTTTGAATAAGTGCAGACGCACTGTCAAAAAAATATGACTCGTAATATTCAGTAAATGCGTCATTAGTTCTAGAAAAGAATAATTTTTAATTAATTACGGAGCAAAAAATTGTTTGAAAAAAGTAAAATTGTTTGAAAAAGTAAAATCGTTTCAATAATAGCCAACTGTCCTAAACAAAAAATATAATTCCTTACGTTCTTTAACTGTGTAACTTATTTCAGAAAATACTAATTTTTGCTATCTGGTGGAAAAACTTTACAATTATAAATTGACAAAAATTGAAAAATATGTTGAAAAAAAATATTACTTTTGACTTTCATCAACTGTATCATTTATCCCAACACAATTGCATTTGAGGATTTCGTTAAAAAAATGGTGTCAAAAATAATGTGTTTGAAACATTCGAAAATTAGTTAAAATGTACTTGAAAATTTGTCACTTAACGAATACAAAAAATTTACCAAAAATTGAAATAAAATACCGTTTTTAACATGAACTTTACATAAAACTGCTATTTTGCATGTTTCGGGGCAATTTCCGGGCAAAATACAAAGGAACTAGGAGGTTGAAACTGGATAGTTTTTAAGCGGAAATTATTCCTGATATATTCCTTAAAAAGTGACAAAACTTTAATTTACAAAAAGTTGATATAAATATCCTTCTTTTATCCATTATTTCGGAAATGGAGATTTTCCCATTTAAAACCCACGTTAATTTTGAGAACCCGGAATCATGGATTAATGCTGACCGTTTTAAAGGAAAACAAATGGAGAATTTTAACGTTTCGGAAAACGAATAAAGGGGGAGGGTCGGTAAGGCCGGTTTTTGGCCTAATTTATTTTTGGACCAAAAAATCTGAAAAAATCATGGTAGTATTTTATAAGTATCCCGAGTCGATTGCACGCTAAACGGACTACCCTCCACCCCCCAGCCACCCCTACAAATATAGGAAACACCACTACCCACCAACTGTATTTTCGAGAAATTTGACACTCTTAAACATGTATTCTGAGGTTAGCTCGGGTTTACTATGGTTTTTGGGGTCGCCGAATACAAATCTGGCGTCCTTTGACTCTAATCGCGTCAGGTTCAAGGTCATTGGAAGGTCAAATCGAGAGAAAACGGTAAAAAAATCCAAAAAAATACGTTATAGGTTTTTGGAGTCGCTAATTACGAATC
>NC_046663.1:75593069-75601201 GCF_010883055.1 Belonocnema kinseyi
ACTCGGGATACTTATAAGATACTACCATGATTTTTTCAGATTTTTTGGTCCAAAAATAAATTAGGCCAAAAACCGGCCTTACCGACCCTCCCCCTTTGTATCAAACTATCAACAAACATCGAAAGTCGAATTTTTGAACCGCCCTATAGCTTAAAGGTTTCAGCAGTAGTATTAACTGACTATGGTCAGCCAAGTGATTCTGTGATCTTATTTTTTAATTTACCCACAAAAGAGCTGAGTGTAAGTTATATGTGAATAATATATTTTTCAAAATTCAAAAATGGAGAATCTTAAAATAAAAAGGATTTATTTCAAATCATTTTTCTTTGGACTAAGTTTTTAATAGAGATTATTATAAATCAATTAGTAAAATCTCGACTCGCAGTTTATCCTTTCTGTATCTTGTCAGCTGAGCCTATTCGATTATATTAAATAAATTTTATTACAGTCTAAGCTCAATAGCAGCCGAATCGGTGAAACCGAAAATACTGCTTATAACCAAATTTCTCTTTCCGGCTGCTCGCTCAAGATTTCATAAACGTATATTTTTTTCATATTATTAGATTACGTGTTTAAGGGCTGGTTTTGGGTTATCTTACAAGACATACTGGGCATATTAGGCTACTGTTTCATATTGCGGACGCAACTTAAACAATTTATCAGTTAAGCTTTTAGCGGGTTATAGGACGAAATAAAGAGGTTGGGCTACGAATCAATTTAGCTTTTAACGGATTCGACTAAGGGTGGGCTGGGACAAATTAAGGATTCAAAACGTTACATCTTTGTCACTTCTTGTCACTTTTGTTTTGTTCACTTCGAAGATTTTACAAGTTAATGCTGCATATTTTGCTTTATAATTCGGATTGAATAACATTACATTCAAAAGAATGCAATAAAGTACTATTTAAAATTATATGATACACATTTGCAATAATACTTTACTATTAAATTTTTTATGTATTTAGGTATTCTCATCATTCAACTTATTTGAAATTAAAAAAGAATAAGAAATGTTTCTTAGCATCTATCTGTATGTTTATTCATAGTATTTATTGATTTCAAACAGGCCTGCGCTTCACGGCTAATGTTCAGTTGAAAACGTCGGAACCCGACATAATATACTGAACCCGACATAATATACTGAACCCGACATAATATACTGAGCTTCCTTACTAAGTAAATACATTTCTCGCAAACTACTCTTCACGTTTCTTGCCCACTTTAATTAAGCACAGAATATGTGCATTGTAAATGTTAAATATAAAAATTCATTTCACGGAGTGCTTATCTGTGACCGGAATAACAAGAAGCTATTGCATGTTGGGATGAAGGGAGAAATAAATAAATATAAGTAAGCACCCCCTGTTACATTTTGTATGCCGTGACTCTTATGGAAATGAAAGGATGTGTCCGAAGAAAGAAGTTTAAAAAAGTTTCATAGAAGGGGTGATGAAATGTGGTTGGGACAAATCTGCAAAATTTGTTGTACTTCAAGTTTTGCAAGACTGTCAAAGTAAAGTTACACCATGACGAAAAGTCAGAACGATTGCAAGAGAAGCTCAAATAAAATAGAACGGCATTGGTAGGGGGTGCACGGCCAGGACAGCACTCACCAGGGAGTGAGTGAGAGAGGAAGTCAGTCCGTGTGTACTCCAACATTGCTGAGTCTGGCAGTGCATATAAATCAGCATAAATTGCATGCCGGATTCCATAGTCGGTATGCGTCTCCCTAGCTGCACATTTAGTTCTGTGCCGCATGGCGATCTGCTAGCGCAAGCACGTGAAGATGCAATAGTCGTTTTTAAAGCCTTGAATGTACAATACTTCACGAATGCTTGTACCCTTAGCCTTATCGGTTAAAGTGGGAACTGAAATTTCAATTACTTTCTCCAAATTTCGCATCCGTAAAAAAATCAAGATAAGCACGATGTGCCCACAAAAAAGGGTTTCGTAGCCTATTAAGATATTAATAAACTCGTCCTAATTTCCCCCCTCCCCCTATAACTCACATCGGTATGCTCTTTTTCTATTATTTGTTGTCCTGTTCAATCATCTTCTATCCAATCATGTTCTATCATATCCATGCATTCCCTTTAATAACCCCTTATTCCAATAAATTACTTTTTCTGCCCATTCCCGACAAACATGGCAGCGCCCACATGTTTATATTTTCATTGACAGTTTGTCGACAAAAATTCTCGTGCGCATAATCAAATGGCACATCATAAGATGGCGGCTCTCCCCACGCATGGAATTCTCCCCCCTCTCGTGGATTCAACCCCGATCCCCAGGTTAGGATGGCATGCCTAGTCACGTGTTTCCTATGTCCATGGGTATAAAATTTGAATTTCTCCTTTTGCCAGCTGTAGGTATTAGCAGCTACTCCACAGCTAAAATAGATTATGCTTTTACTTACAGTTTTTAACCAGTTTGAGTCCGTTTCAGAAATCACGCTTCTTCTATTTTTCGCACTATTCTGTTCAAAAACATAACGTTACGAATTCATAATCTAAAGGGCAAAAGCGTATTTTGTACAGTTATTAGATAATTGTATTTAAAAAAAAACATGTTATTACTAACTAGAAGTGCGCGGTGCACGAACAAACGTAGCGGATAGTGGGGCATTGTAGTCACTTTTTTCCAACGTTATTTTCCAGAACTAACAAAAGTTAATTAATGTTATATACATCGTTGAATTCGGAAAACATCTAGCTTCAAAATTGTTTGAGTCGTTTTGGTTAATAACAACACATACATATGTAAGAAACATAAAAGTAAAGTGCTAGAGAATTGTAAAATTGACCAATTGTGGTACAAAGTCGTGATAATTTTAAAGAGATTTGTGGTATTATGAAATATATGTTATTTTATTCCAATTTTTCATGAAATTTTAATGTAAAAATTAACTGAATGAAATTTTACTGGAAATCA
Organism: Belonocnema kinseyi; assembly: GCF_010883055.1. Taxonomy (NCBI): domain Eukaryota; kingdom Metazoa; phylum Arthropoda; class Insecta; order Hymenoptera; family Cynipidae; genus Belonocnema; species Belonocnema kinseyi. The sequence goes on from NC_046663.1 coordinate 75,596,001, forward strand.
ATATCATACTTCTGAGTACCCTGAAATTTCAGAAATAAAAGAGAAGCAGGTAATGCAGCGCGCATAACAAATATCAGACGATAAAAAGAAAAATCTAATCGATATTGTTACAGAAAAATATGTAGCAAGTAGATCAATATCAATATCTTAGCTTTGATTTATTCATAGGAAAACTTGAATCTATACCAATTAAATTACTTAATTATTAACCCTTCCCAGAGAGTCCACCTGCATTAGGTCACCTACCTGTTGGATAATATGGCATGCAATATTAATTTTATATCTTTGTAAATTAAAAAAGATTTTATAAGAACCAAACTCACAATTTCGCTCTAAGATCAGTTATCTATTTTTAATTTTAGTTTAAAAAAATGCAAGGCTATATTTTGGGAGTAATTAGCATTCGAAGCCGTGAACACACTGATTATAGCCATGCACACTACTAATTTTAATAATTTTAATTCCAAAGTTTTTTCTCTATTTCATATTATCGCTTTTCACCTATTAAGTTGAACTTAAGTCACTTTTTCTATAGGAAATTCCTTAAAATGGATTGGAATTTCCATAATTAGTCCCTGGAATTTAAATAACTTTTTCTACTCTAAATTCAGAAAAATATTATTACATAAAATATATTATATACTTCTCGCTACGAGAATCTGTAAAACATTACGGGAATTTCAGTCAAGTTGTACAAATTTTCTAATGTCCAACGAATGAGCGCTGATTCAGTTATTTTTCACGAAAAGTGGAATCATAAAAACAGTATGCATTTTATAATAATGCCAAAATAATAATGGTATTTATAAGAGTAAAGAAGATAAAAATCTGGTAAGGATATAGTTTCATATTTTTTAGGAAGAGGAAAATTTCCTAACTGCAAATTACAGTGCCTGTATGTATTTTGCTTCATTTTCAACAAAAATGAGATTCTGAATTGTTAAAAAGAAAAAAAAGAATTTTTTTCTCGCAAACGCATAGTAATATTTTTGTCTTCAAAGTCTAAATAATCAAAGGACATGCATTTAAAAAATTGAGTTCCGTTGGCAACACAATTATACATTTAATTTAAGTATGCAAAATTAAACCTTGAAATAACAAGAATAACACACAAAACTACCAGGTATGAATTTGATGCGGCAAATGGATCAAAAGGACGCAACGTTTTGATAACTATATACATGATGAACTGGATTCAAATCTCGAGATAAATTATCTTTCATAAAGGTTCAATTACTCTACACATTATAAAATTATTGAAACCTCTGGCCTGAATGGTGATCAATAAACCCCGTTTAAAATTAAATTATTAATCAAATTTGGAAAATAAAATCATTTACTTAGGTCCGTTTATTTAAATTTATGATCATTGAGGTTGTGGTATTTGTTTGCAAATGTGGGTATAAATCTCGATCAAGGATCGATTTTCGATTTTGAATACCTAATTTGGGGTAGGTATCCATTTTAACTGAGACACAATTGAACTGAAGCCCATTTAAACTGAAGCAGTTGAATAATGCTTAATATTTTTGGCCTGTAGGAAAAGAGAAGATAGATGGGATATCAGTTACTTTAAATGGTATAGTTAATTTCAATTCGTGGCGTTATGGGGCGCGGCGTGTACAATCCTTGTTGATCAAATCTAAATCTTATGATAGGCAGTGAAAATAGAAAATAAAGGAACTTGTGCTCATTAGTCACATTATTATTTTCTATAATACTTAATTAATAAATTGGCAAGGGTACGTAACAATAAAAGTGTAAATAATGTGATTAGTAATATTAAAAATGTTGGAAAATAGTGAATAAATTTGAAAAATGTATTAAAACGAAAAGCATGTTAAATAATATTGTGTCGTACCTTTAGATTTTATAACTATTCTGAATTTTTAATAATTGATAATTTTAATTGGTTTCTGATTCAAAACATTAAAAATCTTAGAATTCAAACTTGAAGCGTTAAAAATTAAAGACTTATTAATGAATGAATCATTCTGGTCTCAAAATAGTTTTGAAGTTAGATTCAGAAAAATAATTTTTCGCGTAAACAACTATCTTTCATTAACTATTCTTTCATTATAATTTTCATGAGCCAAAATGATTAATATTTTCATTTGTGGTGAAATTTCATTCGTCTTTCTGAAACATTTATAATTCCAAATATTCAAATGCTGTTTCTAAATGTTTTAATCTTTCTCAAATCTTTTTCAAGGTTTAAAATCTCTGAAATAGTTTGAAAGCCTTTAAACTATTTTAAAAATAATTTAAGTATTTGTCAAAACATTTCAAAATATTTTTAATCTTTCTAAGATCACGATGAAATTTTATTATTCTTTTGAAATCTTGAAAATATTTAGTAAGATATGAAATCAATGTAAAAAACTTAAAATCTTCCAAAGTTTTTGAAACAGTTTTCGATACATGAAATATTTCTGGAATCTTTTCCAAATTTTATAATCTTTGCAAAAATTATTTCGTTACTTTCATTCGTTGTGAAATGTTTTGAATCATTGTAACATTTTTTTATCTTTTTGAAATATGTAATATGTGAAATATTTATAACCATTTCCATATATTTTCAATCCTTGTAAAGGTATTCTAACATATTTAAAATCGTTTTGAAATCATTCGGGATTGTTCTGAAATCTTTTTCAATACTTGGAATACTTTGTAATATAAGTTGTTTTAATTCGGTGTACACTATGGTGGTCCAAAAATGCATCGCAGAATTTTTTCACTCTAGCACTCTTTTTAGCGATTTAAGAGGAGTGTCTACGAAATAAAACCATACTAATGACTTGCAATTCCAACCCAGCCCCATCCTTATTGTTACTTTTTAGCAATTTCCGTCGAATTTCTTATACAAATATTTTCTAATGGATAATTAGAATATATACCATGACTTTTAGAACAATTTTCAATTGTTTAAACAAATTTAAATTATTAAAACAATTATTTAATACAAAAAATAAAAAAAACAATAATCGTATTTTCTGATTGAACTGTATTTTCAAATTGATATCCTATGCTCCTTTTTTGAATAATTATATATAATTTTCATACATATCTTAATATGTTTAACAAATTTATATTTGTTGAAACAATTTTCATTTGAAACAAAAATACTTTTAGTTATCGAAAAATAAGTCCTTGAGCAAATAAAAATGGTTTCAACAAATATAAATTTGTTAAAGATTATAAGAAATGTATCAAAATTATGTAATTATTTAACAAAAAGTAGCATAGGATATCAATTTGAAAAAAATGGACATGTCTAGATACATTTTTAGAAATTTTGAAAATAAACAATATTTAATTGTTTAAATAATTACACATTATTTTTAGAAAAATGTACTACCCTAAGCAATGACAAACAATTACACTTCAATCAGAAAATACGATTATTTTTTACATTTTTTGGAATAAATAATTTTTGAAGTAATTTACATTTGTTTAAACAATTGAAAATTGTTTAGAAAGTCATGGTTTACATTAAAATTGCCTATTTATCAATAGTTGTATGAAAACGACGACGGAAATTGCGTGTTTCGACGAAACCCTGGAACATTAGTTCAATTTTTCGAACATTGTAAATTTCTCTATGTTAATTGAATGGTAGATTGAAGTGCCTAGTGCAGGTGTTAATATTCGAATTTCGAAATACAAAAAATTACGGATTTTCCTTCTCCGAAAATGGGAACTTGGGGGGGGGGGGGGGGGGGGGGGGAGTCTTGCCCTCTAGAATGAAAAAAAATTTCCATACGCATTTTTTGACCAACCTAGGGTACACAATATTGAAAGAACATATATTATAAGGTATTTCAAGTATTGAAAAAGATTTCGGAACAATTCTGAATGATTTCAGAAAGATTTTAAATATGTTAGAATACACTTGAAAAGATAAAAAATATATGCAAATAGTTATAAATATTTCACATATTACATATTTCAAAAAGATATAGAAAATGTCACAATAACTTAAAACATTCCACAACGAAGGAAAATATTAAAATGATTTTGCAAAGATTAAAAAAATTGGAAACGATTCAAGAAATATTTCATGCATCGAAAACTGTTTCAAAAGCTTTGGAATATTTTAAGTGTTCTGCAATGATTTGATATATTTCTAAATATTTTCAAGATTTCAAAAGAATAACAAAATTTCATCGTGATTTCAGAAACATTGAAAATATGTTGAAATTGTTTGACAAAGATTTAAATTATTTAAAAAATATTGTGAAGGATTTAAAAATATTTCAGAGATTTTAAACTTTGCACAAAATTTGAGAAAGATAAAAAATATTTGAAAAAGAATTTAGATATTTCAAATTGTAAACGTTTCAGAAATATGAAAGAAATTTCACAACGAATGAAAATATTATTCACTTGGGTTCATGAAAATTATAATAAAAGAATAGTTAATGAAAGAGAGTTATTTGTGCAAAAAATTATTTTTCTGAATCTAACCTCAAAACTATGACCACTTGACCAAACTGACCTCAAAACTGTGACCACTTGACGAAACTAGTCCCCGGATATAAGCATTTTTTTGGTGTTCACTGTGTCTAGACGCATTGAGATATCGTGTTTAAAATTTGATAGATTAAATAAAAAGCACTAAGGAACGTTTGTATACATCAATATGTTTATAGTTTTGAAGAAAATTTATTTATAAATCGATGAAAAAGGATATTACCATTCGAGTTATAGCACTATGCAGATAATTTTTTGGTTTGATGCGTTTCGGATTTTTTGGTTCGCGTAGATTGAGCACTGACACCAGTTTTGGACTAAATCGTCTAAACCTTTAAAAAGATTAATTTAAGCAATAAAATTTGCACATTCGTTGCAAATCAACAAATAAGTATCTGCACACATGTAACCTAAAATTATTTTTGGAGCATTTTTAGCGATTTCTAGCGGAGAGAAAAAAAAAACTTTGATCGTCGATAAAGTCGAGATCACGTGACTAAGTTCATTCATAAAATTTTTGTATGAGAATAAAATGATTTTGATTATTTTCGGTCCTCACTACGTCCAAACGGATTGAGATATCGTGTTCAGGATTTAGGAAGTTATGCCGAAAGCACTAACGAACGTATGTACCAGGTGTATACATATGAAACCGGTATTGCCATCTAGCGGCCAGTAGGCACACTTGTAGGCACTGTCGGAACTTACCATTTGTGCTAATTGGCGTA
>NC_046663.1:75601301-75614256 GCF_010883055.1 Belonocnema kinseyi
AATAACGCGGCAAATTGGGCTAGGGGCGGAAAAGAATTAATGGTGGGAGGTGGTAAGGAGTGGGGTGTCCTGCTTTTCCTACCCAGTCATCTGGTCACCCTGTTCATGAACGAACTTAGTCACTTGATCTCGACTTTATCGACGTTCAGAATATCTTTTTTTCTCCGCTAGAAATCGCTAAAAATGCCCAAAAAATAATGATAGATACGTGTGTGCAGATACTTATTTGTTGATTTGCAACGAAGGTGCAAATTTTATTGCTTATATTAATTTTTTTCAAGGTTTAGACGATTTAGTATAAAATTGGTGTCAGTGCTCAATATGAGCGAATAAAAAAATCTAAAATGCATCAAACCAAAAATGATCTGCAAAGTGCTATAACTCGAATGGTAATATCCTATTCCATCAATTTACAATTAAACTTTCTTTAAAATTACCAATATATTGATGTATACAAACGTTCTTTAGTGCTTTTTACTTTATTTGTAAAAGTTTAAACACGATATCTCAATTCGTGTGGACGCAGTGAACACCAAAAAAATGCTCATAATCGGGGACTAGTTTGGTCACGTGGTCACGAAAAGCATGCCCTGAAGGGCATGTGAAACTTAGGAAGTTGTCGATTTTACCAGTTTCAGGTTCCCTCGGCTTTTTTTCTAGAATAATAAATATTTTGGTTAAAAAATTTGGGAAATGACAGCGAACGTGATAACGGACGTCTCCACACACTTTTTTTGTAGGTTAATTAAAAAAAGGTTTAATTTAGCAAAATGTGATTAATTTGCATAGCGCTTAGGAAATAGTATCTATTTTTTCAGAGTTAGATTCCCCGGCTTTATTCCTAGTATAAGAAATATTTTGCCTTCAAAATCGGACGTCCCCGCACAATTCGTTGTATTTTTTATCAAAAAATGTTTAATATTGCTAACAACGTGCGTGTATATTTCGAGGTTATGTGTGTTACAATCCACCCGAGCGTTACTTCCAAACTAAACAATATTTTTTGACGAAATCTTTGGACTTAAAAATAAACATAGTAACTAATCTCCTGGAACTAATCTTGTTTGCAGGCAATCAAAAAAGTTTATTTCATAAATAATTTCCAGATTATCAGAAAGGCAGAGATGAAAAACGACGTAACCTCAAAATAATGCATATGCATAACATTTTTGTTTAGCACCATCAAGTTTTTTGTTATTATCCCTCAAAAAAGAGTCCAGGACGTCTGTTATGATATTTTATAGCATCTCCGAATTCAGTTTCAAAAATTTTTCATTTTCGTGGAAAAAAGCCGAGAAAACTGTAAGTATCACATGCCCTTAATTAGACGTTAAGTTTTAACGCTTCAATTTTCAATTCTACAATTTTTAATGTTTTGAATCAGAAAGCATTTATAATTATCACGTTTTCAGAATAGTTATAAAATATAAAGGTTCGACACACTATTATTTAACATGCTTTACATTTCAATACAGTTTTAAAATTTTTACGCTATTTTCAAGTATTGTTAATATTAACTAATAACATTAGTTAAACTTTTATTGCTACCACAGTGGGCACCGGGACGTCCTAAAGACGTCCTTAGAATGTACCTCTATGTCATATTATTTGACGTCTTTAAGACATCCTTTGGATCTTTTCATGTCATAAAAAGGTCCTTACGATGTCCTTAAGATGTCCGCCGAAAGAAGTATATAGGACAAGTTTAGGACTTGTGTGCCCACAGGGACATGCCCTTGACAATTTATTGTTTTCGAAAATAATATGACTAATGAGCACAAATTCATTTATTTTCTATTTTCACTGCCTATCATAAGATTTACATTTAATCAGCAAGGATTGTACACGTCGTGCAACATAACGCCACGAATTGAAATTAACTTAAAGTGACTTGAAGTAACTAACAACCCATGTATCTTCTTTTTTTCTACAGTCCAAAAATATTAAGCGTTATCTAACTGTTTTAGTTCAAATGGGCTTTAATTCAATTACGCCTTAGTTCAAATTGATACCTAACCTAATTTGGCAGAAAGGAACGTTTTTCGAAAATCGTCAACTGTCATTCTGTTTTGTATAGTGATGCTAGTACGTCCCGAAGTTGTGCTTCCTAATTTGCACTGATCATCTAACGCGAATAACACTGCATTGAAATTCTAGATAAAAATAGATGCATCAATTTGATCCCCAAGTTTTAGTGTGAGATCTTTATGAAGTTGGCAACAACGTATAGAGTATACTAAGAAAAAATTAATAGAAGAGAGGATGAGGTACAACCATGGAGAATACACGTAAGAATGTAACCGAAAATGAGCAAATTTTTGTCATATCGGCATGGTCTACGTTTATATCGTTGACATTGACACAGTTTGCGTCACATATTAAGGATTGTGATATTTGATTTAAATAGATCAATTATTATTTATATGAAAAAAGATTTTAAGAATTTGGTTAATCCCGAAACATTTAATCGTTGTGATCCTGCAATGCACGAGGTAAGTTAAATTATATGGTTATTATTATTTTTATTATCGTTATTACACCATTAAGCCATTTCCCTTTCGGGATAGGCGTGACTCACTTGGTGGGGAAGGGAGTAATTGTGATATGAAAAATAAGTATATAACTTACCAGTTTTAAATCTTGTATGCTTACGCATCACCGAACTGGTACCAAACTTTCACTTAAATGTGGCAGTCTTTATATTCCCATAATCTTGGCATGGATCAAAGAAATTAATTCAACGATTTACAAATTTTATATTTTTCTTTGAGTCTTGAGGTTATATTTACATGAAACCATGACGGCGGCCATCCATACCCGTGCCAAACTAGCGCCACGCTCGGAAATATCTAATATTTCGATGCGTTATTGCAGACCCGGCAGATGATGTTTAGCCCGAGTGGATAGCTGATCATAACCGATTCCTTCGGAGGGGGAGGGGAGGGCTGATGGGGGAAAATGTATTTGAAAAAGATGAGAAATGTTGAAGGCAATTTTCGCAGGTGTTGAAATTATGAAAATCAGTTCACTCGTATTTCAACCCGCGCTAAATTCGAATTTTGGTATTGAATTCAACTTCATAAAAAATGTTCAATCTACTTTCGAGTGGATATTTCACGCACTCGGATTTTTTCCAGTGGGTAGAGCTACCCACTCACCCACATTATCTGCCAGGTCTGCGTTATTGTACATCCGACAGAAAAATGCTTGTTTTTAGTGAAGTCAATGTACAGGACTTTGGGCTCCTTATGTCCATTCTCCATTGGTACAACTTAGAGCTGCTTTGCAACCTAATTCTCTAATAGATAAATAAAAAAAAAAAGATATCTATTATTCTTATTTCAAAAAGAGTTTCAATGAATTTATGAATTTGAAAATATGACACCGACTATTCAGTATGAATAAACTTTAGCATTGCATATGTATCGCGAATTGCATACATTGGTATCCTACAATATCCATTTGGAAACAGTGTGAATTTGTGTCAGTCTCAAAATAACGTGTTCAGTGTTCAATTCAAGCGCTGGTACTGAATATATATGTATGAAAGTGGGTTTTCGCCGTTTAGCGAAAATGGCATCATAAATTTATGAACATTTGTGCACATGTAATGCGGGAACCTACTTTCGTATAGTTTCGATACGAATTGTATTTTCTGCTCGACAAGCACGGCATTTCGAATGAAGTCGATACCACAGGCAAAACCTGATACTCAGCGAGATGCGATTGTAACACGTTGTCTCTTGCTTTTCAAAGAAAAATCTAATTCCATCTTTCGTCTTGCACATGAATGAAGATGTATGAAAGAACATACGCTTCGCGTTCATAAATCATGAGATTCCAGAACATAGTCTAATGTAAGTAAGAATAGAAGAAAGATAATTTAAAAACTGGATGCTTGCAGTTGTGGTGATAATTATTATCAAATTTATTCACATATTAGCCACCATTTACAAATCTATAAAGTATGCTGTTGGATTTTAAATAATTGAGATTTGTCCTTTAAGATATTTGTTCCAAGAATTAAATTTCAGCAAAAATAGATTTTCTTTAATTAAAAAATCTAAATAATGTTACTGATGGTGTTCTTTTAAATAAAAAACATTATTTTTAATGAAAAAAATTAAAAGCTTACAAACAATATTTATCTAAGCAACGTTTTTCTCAGCTGAAGTTTTTCGTAATATGGCTTCTTACGAATTATAAAAATTTCCCTAAAACTTTTTTGCAAAATTTTAATTTTTTCAGTCGTTATTGTTATTTAACTTTTTTAGCATTGTCTTCGTAATCAATTTTTTTCCCGATCGCCCGGGTAGAAATTCAAATGGGGAACTTTAAAAAAAAGTGGCCCACTTCACAAATTTTGTCACATAACTATACTTTCAGATTATTTACTCATACTTTTTTTATAAATGCAATGTTTTTCCTTTTATAAGGAATGACTGAGAATATAATTTTATCTCTAGAAATAATGAAAAATTTTAATTTTCACAGACTTGATTTTTGGCACGACAATTGTGTTCTAGAAATAAATACGTTCATTAAACCGAAGTGACAGTTATGGAGATTTATACCCTTAAATTTTCGTACAATTCTCTCTTCAAGTAGTTTTTCTCCAGAAACAAGCTAGCATCTTAATCACAAGGGTAAAAAAAAGTGTACATGAAAAAAACTTCCATAGTTATAGACTTATGAAACAAGAGCGTTCAAAATGTAATGAGGTAGAACTCAAAATAGAATAGAATCGAATTTGAACAGAATAGAATTACAGATTTCATAAATTGTCTTCAACATAATTTAAATAGAATATTTAAATTAAATTAATTAGATTCGAAATGTAGCGACAGTAGAGTTTCAAGTTTGAGAGCTAAGATGTCAAGTAGCCTTCACGTAGCAGATTTTGGCAAACTATGCTGGGGATAAACGTGCACCCGAAGCAACTGTCTTGGTTGGTGCGTTATTAAGGGTCCAATTCGTCAACGAAAGTATTTCTATAGAACTAAATATATAGACGTTAAATTGACAGATGTCGGAGCATCTGGATAAACTCAACTTTCCTCAAGTTGCCCTACGTTTAGGTTTCTATGCAAAGGGAAGTATAGCATTGTTTCTTGAGTATTCTCCTCAGCCCAGTTTGTGGAGAGAATTCTTCCGTCAGTCTCGTACAACAGGAACTCCTTGTAGCATCAGTATAGACCTGACCTCAGTTTCACAACTTGATTTCTACGTATAGTACTATAGAGGGGCTGACAATAAGTGATATTTAGTTGAAATTGTTTATGCCATATAATAATAATTTGGATGGAGATAGTAATCCCTGATTATAATAAATATAGCAAACGATCTACTTTACGTTAAGGACAAGATTAAAAAGTTCCGCCGACGCTGAAACTATGCTTGACACTTGTCTAATATTTTTAAACAAAAAAGAATTTAATTGTTATATAATATAAAAAATAAATAATTATATAAAATATTATTAACATAACAATAATAAGGGCAATTCAGTAAATGTAGTGAAATTACCATAATGAATTAATCTGAAAAATGATTAATGATCTTTATAGTTATTTCATATTTTGCTCTTCAATTGTTCACAGTGTGGAAGATCTTGTAATTATTCTCATTTGACCAAAGCTTAAAAGCGTGCTCGTCATGTTTAGTTTACAAAAATACTATATTTGTAGACACCAAAGAACAACGAAACTGAAGTTATCCTTTCAGTTTTCAAACAAAGGCTGATGTTTTTTTGAATTCTGCAGTCTTCAACTGAGTAAATATACAATAGAAGTCCGATAACTTGCCGTCCGATAAGTGTACACTCCTCTCAAAACGTCATCACACGTACGGCACGCACACTAATTGTGGTTCTCCCACTACGTGTGCTATTTTGCTAATGATTTGAGCCCACGATTTGCGCATGCCCGCACCTAATATCGTGCTACTAGAGGGGGCATCCGATAAGTCAGCAATTCCTGGAATTTTCCGCCCCTACAGCCCCGAAGTTGGAAAGTTATCGGACTTGTACTGTATTCGTTTTCTATCTAAACTGATAAAAAAAGGGGAAAATTTCAAATGTGATTGCAATTTAATTCAATGAATTAAAAATAGAATTATTTATATTATAACAAATAAATTTAAATATATTTAAAAATGGTAAATTTTGATCCTTTAAGCTGCATGTGTCATATGATCCAGAAGAAAAAGAAACAAGCTTTTAACAGCTGCAATGAAACCAAAAATGTTTGTTCTTTAACAAATTGAACTGCTGGCGATCAAAAGGAGATACGCCCGAAACGCGGTCGTTTTAGTAGGCCATTGGAAGTTGGGTTGTAGACAGACTTTTGTCCACAAAAAGTGCTTTTGGCTACACTGTGCGCCGTTGTTTTAGTTGGCCCCTGGGTCCTATCTTATTTTTAGGTAAAATTTTAATTTTTTAATGATGTATTCCAATAGGGAATTTTGTTGCGCATATTTCTAGTTCTATAAATAAGTGTGAATCTTGATCAGTTTTCGAAATAATCAAGAAAATGTTAATTTTTTCTGGAATCGCAAAATACGAAATTCTTGTGTTCAACTTGCCATAAGTTCTACAATAATAAGAGGGTTGTGATAAAAATTTCAGAAAATATGCACCATCATATAGCAAAACTAACGGTATTAATATAATTTCAATGAATTGCCAATAAAAAATTTTAATATTTTTTATTCTTCTCATGGCGTAAATTATATATTGAAGGCTTCAAACGTCTCGGGAGTCTAACGAATTTTCAGAAAATTAAAATTAACGGCCCCCTAAACTTGGGCTTATGATTTAAGGAAGTGTTTTAGAATATATGAGGCGATTATGTTTTTAGTTTTACAGACGCAATTGATTTAAGATCTTCGCGCTGTCCGGTGCGTGCAGTAGAATTCAATGTGAAAAATTAGATGAGACTGTTTGAACTAATTTTAAAATACAAGATTTCTCAGAAAAAGCTATTGAGAAATATAACAAAAAAAATAATAACATCACACTTATCAGAAAAGTTAATTTTTAATTTTCGCAAATACTTTTTACTGGTGCCTTATTTCGGAAACATTTTTTCTTAGTCTTTAACCAATTTTCTTCACATCTATTTCTTTTCCTGCCTTAAACCATATCTAGGCTTTTTTATTTTAAATAAACTTAAAATAGCCTTAACAGAATATTATATGATAACAATATTCTATAATAATGCTTCTATGCATTATGTACGTTAAGAGAAAATCAAAATCAAATCTTTTGTTTTGGTGGCCTTCTGGCCTACCAATTGTCCGCTGTTATACAGACGTTGATATTGCAGGACGAGCTAGCACACATACGGGACAGCGCTGAAATCTTAAATCAATGGTGACTTTAAAACTAGAAAACATAATTGCCTCATATATTCTAAAAAACTTCATTAAATCCTAATACAAGTTTAGGCGACCGTTATTTCAATTTTATGAAAATTCGTTAGACTACAAATATACACAATAAAATTTCCTATCGGGATATATAGATAAAAAATTAAAATTTTACCTGCAAAAAGAAATGACCCTGGGGCCCTTTAAAACGACGCCGCACAGTGTAACCAAAAGAACTTTTTTGTGGACAAAAGTCTGTCTACAACCCAATTTGTTTAATTATATAGTTATAACTTAATGTAAATGTACGAGGAATGATTCTCATAGTCGATACTTTTAGTTATGCGCGTCAATTCCGTTAACCATGCCTGTTTTTCTCCTTCGTTTGGGTTCCGAGCCGCGACTGTTTATGTTCAATCAGTCCTAGACTAAACAGCGTTACAGTTTTTATGTGTTCGTCAAAAATCCCTTTGTGAGCCCAGTTTACCATAGGAACGACGAATTTTCTCCTTAAAAGGCCTCAGTTTATCGTCGGTCTCGGACTCGAGAATTTGTCAGACGATTATGAGTGCTTTTCTCAATAAGAACAAAGAACCCTGCTCTTTGTTACCGCATTATTGAGAAAATCAACGGTTTCTTTTACCTTTCGAGTTTGGTTGACGTGAAGCTCATTCTCGTCCACAAGATAGCAGAAAATTATGCTCTTGAAGCTTAGAGTAAACTCGCTAGCTTTCAAGGTATCTTATGGATTTTATTCGTGTTGGGAGCCTCATGCTCTAATTTGAGTTTAAATCTAAAACTAATCAAGTCCTTCCTGTGATTTGTTGAGGTGAGGCTGATTCTCGTCCACAAGGTAGCAGAAAACCATCCTCTTCAAGCTTAGAGTAAACCCGCTAGCTTTCAAGGTACCTTGTGGACTTTATTCAAGTTGGGAGCCTCATTTTCAAAACTGTACTGAATTATACCGCTTACTTGTACCCTTTTGTGTTAAATTAATCAAGTCTGTACATTTCTGTGAGTTCACTGCGTTTGTAAAATAGAAGTGAATTGAAGAGTTAGTGTTCGTGTTTTGAATTTGATCACCAGGCCCAGCCTCAAATACTATGTTCTAACATTTTTTGATCCTTCGATTTCCGGATTTGAGTGATCTTTTGCAAAATGAAAGTGGAACACATTGAAAATCACATAGATGAGCAATCATCTCACATACAGTTCATCGCGAGTGCAGTGAGTAACTTGATGAGTGTTGGTGCACCGAACGTTTCATCTCACTGAATCCAGACCCGTCGCTTGGGACCGCGTTCGAGGAAATATGGAATAAGTTGTCTTTGAATAACGATAGGATAAAAATCGCAATGAGGCAAATCAGTTCTTCGGATCGAGAGCATCTACTACAAAAGGCGTATTTTAAGGAAAATTTATTCGAAGCTACGTAAGAGGCATATTTGGAAGCTATTGGAAGAATGAGTTTGATTTTGGAAAGAATTCAGAAAGACACACGGTCTCCGTAAATCCAAGCCGAGTCTCAAGTGGCTGGTTTTTCTTCATTCATAAATTACGGCCCGCGCCTCCCTAACTTGAACCTGCCAACCTTGGATGGTTTTTCCTCCAAGTGGCTTCCATTTAAAGACCTTTTCGACTTATTGGTAATTTCGAACATCATTCTGGACCCAGTATGGATATTAAATTATCTCAAACAAACTTTGAAAGGTACTGCTTCCTATCTTCTGAAAAATACAGCGTTAACTACCGAAAATTTCCAAAACGAATGACAAAGGAATCCGCAATCGAGTTGGAAAATCTATATACCACAATTATCCAAATTTTCCGATCCTTGGAAACGCTTGATCGCCCTATTCATACTTGGGACGATATTCTGGTTTTTATTTTGGTTCAGCATTTAGATCCTGATTCCATAAAAGCATGGGAATAGCAACTGGGATCCTCGAAGGATCCTCCGACATGGAAACAATTACTTGAGTTTTCAATGACAAGATCACGAATGCTGCAAGCTGTAGAGAAATCTCGGAGAATTGTATCACAGTCTCTTTAGCAGGCAGCGAAATCACATTTCGCCTCTAATATACAAGCTTCTAACGAGGCATCGAGTAATTCCAAAACTTTTTCCGACAAATGTACAATCTTCTCTTTAAATCACTATGCTGCGAATTGCCCAGATTATGCTAATAAGACCGTTCAAAATCATCTATATAAAATCAGAAATAAAAACCATTGTTTTAACTGTCTTAGGCAACATATTTCTTCAAAGTGTAAGACAACTAAGCCTTGCAACAAATGTGGAAAGACGCATCATTCGACAATCCATAGAGCTACACCAAGCGATAAGCTTGGAACGTCAACTATAGATTCAGGTGTTAAAGTCAACTTTTCCGCCGTCAACTATGCCTAATCACAGCGTCAGATAATTTTGGCTACGGTTCAGCTTATGGCTGTCTCAGATAGCGGCGAGAGCATGAAAGTTAAAGCCTTTATTGATTCAGGTTCCCAAATACCCTTCATCTCTGAAAGTTTAGTTCAGCGACTCCACTTGTGAAGACAATCATTATCGCTACGATTAAAGGAGATCGTAGCTGTGAAAGCTTGTAGAACACGAGGCTTAGTCTCGGTGAAGCTGAAACCTTATTTTGAATCCTCATCAGAGTGCATAATTTCTGCTCACATTCTTAAAAATCTGAGAAACTAGTCATGTTAACGTCATCATCGGAGCTGAGTATTACCGTCAGATCCTTGAAGAAGGACTCCGCCGAGGCTGAAATAATGCTCCAACCGCACAAGTTACGATTTTTGGTTGGAATCTTTTCGGTCCAGTAAAAAAAGCTTGCTCATGGCATTTGGACATTCAAAGTACCCACACTTCTATTGACGAAGATCTGTACAATCTTCTTCAAAAATTTTGGAAACAAGAGAAAATGCTAACGAAATTCTAATCATCTTTATCAAAAGAAAATCAAGAGTGTGGAGATCATTTTAAATCATCACACTGTCGCGATTCAAACGGACGCTACGTTGTTAAACTTCCTTTCAGGAAATCAACTGAACTTCTCGGAGATTCGAAACCTGGAGCCTTGCGTATGCTGTCAAGGTTATCCAATAAAGTACAAACGAATACAGCTTTAAAAACAGCTTACGTACATTTTCTTACTGAGTATGAGGCTTTGGAACACATGAAGATCGTCTCTGATTCAGATGTGGATTCATCTCAACTAGTTTATTATCTGACACAACTTGCAGTCATACGTGAAAGTAGTATTACTACCAAGCTTCGTGTAGTATTCAATGCTTCCAGCAGTACTTCGTCCGGGGTTTGATTAAATGACATTCTGCACACAGGAGCGAAACTTCAAATTGACCTAATTGATGTTCCAATTCGCTTTCGTCAATTTAAATATCTCTTTAATTCCGACATCGAGAAAATTTTTTCGTCAGATTAAAGTTCATCCAGAAGATTGGAATTTCCAAGGGATTTTGTGGA
This sequence comes from Belonocnema kinseyi, assembly GCF_010883055.1. Taxonomy (NCBI): domain Eukaryota; kingdom Metazoa; phylum Arthropoda; class Insecta; order Hymenoptera; family Cynipidae; genus Belonocnema; species Belonocnema kinseyi. The sequence goes on from NC_046663.1 coordinate 75,612,163, forward strand.
GTAAAGAGAAGAATGAAATCCTGATATTTCAACTAACTACCGTTACTTATGGATTGGCTAGTGCTCCTTTTCTCCCCTTTCGCATTATGCAACAACTAGTTCAAGATGAAGGTTCGATGTTTCTGCTAGCGAGAGCCATCTTGATGAAGGGCAGATATGTTGATGATATCTTTGGAGGAGCCGATTCAATTGAAGCATCTCAGGAAGTTCTTCAACAGGTAAGCGATATGTGCATGGCGGGCGGTTTCCCTCTGCAAAAATGGACAAGCAACGAATTAAAAATTCTGCAATGTATTCCATCAGATTAACAACTTTTTCCTAGCTCTGTTCCGATCGATTAGTCTGATACTGTTCACGCTTTCGGAATGAATTGTTACCCAATTTATGATTCATTTTGTTTTACTCGGATAAAACAACCACAGAGAAAAATAACAAAAAGGACCGCATTCTCTACCATAGCACAACTGTTTGACCCTCTAGGACTCTTATCACCAGTACTTATCACCGCTAAAATTTTTATCCAAAAAGTTTGGCCTTTTGAGCTTAGTTGGGATGATCCCCTACCTTTACGATTATCTGATACATGGACAGTGTTCAGTCAAAAACTTCAAGAATTAAGCTCTTTTTCATTTTCACGGTGGCTCGAAAAACGGCCGAAAGTTCAAACGAAATCTATGGCTTTTGCGATGCTTGTCAACAAGCTCTAGCTGCTGTAGTTTATTTCAGATCTACTGATCAACCTGGAAAAATTAAAACAGCACTAATTTGTTCCAAGACTAAAGTTGCGCCAATCAAAAGAATGACTGTCCCTCGACTTGCATTGTCAGTAGCTGTACTCGTCACAAAGCTAGTTTCTCATCTCTTAGACGCTTGCGATTTTGAGAAACATCCAGTGCATATTTAAACGTATTCTGAGATCGTTCACACCTGGATTAACAATCATCCATCAAGATTGAAGGACTTTGTCCATAATCGAGTTTGTGTTATTTAGGAATCTCTTCCATCAGCAAGATGGCATTTTATACGTGGAAAAGAAAATCCTGCTGATTGCGCCACACGAGGACTGACACCAAGTCAGCATTCTCAGCATTATATGTGGTGGAGTGGTCCAGATTGGCTTCATCTTTCTTCTCAATCATGACCCACTCACTTCTAGAGTTCTACATATAAGCGTCCATTCACAAATTTTATTCTTTTGCCTATCGATGTAAATGTTGTTTAAAATCGTTCTTTAAATCAACTTAAAGAAGGCGGGCGGAAATGTTTAATTATATAGTTATAACATGATGTAAATGTACGATGAATGATTCTTATAGTCGGTACTTTTAGTTTTGCGCGTCAATTCCGTTAACCATGCCTGTTTTTCTCCTTCGTTTGGGTTGCGAGTCGCGAAACTTTATGTTCAATTAGTCCTAGACTAAACAGCGATACAGTTTTTCTGTGTTCGTCAAAAATCCATTTGTGAGCCCAGTTTACCAAAGGAACGACGAATTTTCTCCTTACCAAGCCTCAGTTGCTCGTCGTTCTCGGGCTCGAAAAGTTGTCAGACAATTCTGAGTGCTTTTGTCAATAAGAACAAAGAACCCTGCTCTTTATTACAGCATTATTAAGAAAATCAAGGACTTCTTTTACCTTTCGAGTTTGGTTGAAGTGAGGCTCATTCTCGTCCAAAAGGTAGCAGAAAATCATCCTCTTGAAGCTTAGAGTAAACCCGCTAGCTTTCAAGGTACCTTGGGGACTTTATTCAAGTTGGAAGCCTCATTTTCAAAACTATACTGAGTTACACCGCTTACTTGTTCCTTTTTGTGTTAAATTAATAAAGTCTGTACATTTCAGTGAGCTTACTATGTTTTTAAAATATAAGTGAATTGAAGAGTTAGTGTTTGTGTTATGATTTCGATCACCAGGCCCAGCCTCTAATACTGTGTTCTAACACAATTTTTATGGATTTTGACGTTTCTTTATGGCCGCAAGGGTTTTGGGTATATCGAATACCAGGTGTATACATATGAAACCGGTATTGCCATCTAGCGGCCAGTAGGAACACTTGTAGGCACTGTCGGAACTTACCATTTGTGCTAATTGGCGTATTGT
>NC_046663.1:75614356-75620923 GCF_010883055.1 Belonocnema kinseyi
AGGGCGCATACTTTGAATAAAATATTTGTTATCATTCTCTTGAAATAAATGTGTTTTTTTCTTGAAAAAATACCGGTTTCATATGTATACACCTGGTACGTGCAGGAATTTTGATTTAGCTAAAGCAAAATTTTTTATTTAACGTTAAAATAAACAATATTATTATCTTAAATTTTTAGATGTACCTTTTTTGTAAGATCTGCGAATTGACTAAAGAAGAGTCTCTGTTAGTGTAAATACTATCTAGCAATAGTTTTCAGTAGGTTTGAGTAAGAAAAAAATTACTTATAATGTTTTGAACGAATTAATGAACAAAAGCTATTTTTTGTGATTCGCAATGATAAGTTCTTTGAAATTCACAGTTTATATATAGAATATGAGAGGAATGTATGCCTAATAATGATTATTTAAAAATATATGCTGACATTTTTTTGCAGAATTGGCCAAAAATGTCTTGCCAATGACCCTTCCTGTCCTTTTTTCAAAATGAACAACAACTGGTAATCATTTCAATAATAATTATAAACAAATAATAATAATAGTAATAATAATAAAAGTAAACAAATTCCGTTGTTCTTAAGATATCATTCCCATTAAATACATAATTTTATAAAAATATAAATAAAAACCCATCACACCTTTGATTGATACTTGAAATGACCTTGGTTTTTTTAGTTTAGTCCGCAAAAAAATTTATCACTAGAAAATGATCAAACTGTTAATTTGTTTATAAATATGGTTTAAACCATTAACAATTCTTCTTAATTAGAAAAATGCGAGAAGAAGGAATAATTGGAAAGACATTTATTGTTCGTTCCGCAAAAAAAATTAATAATTTTGATGGAAAAATGGTCAAACTATTCATTTCTACATAAATATTGTTGAAATAATGCACAGTTCTTGTTAATTGGACACACAAGGAAACAAAGAGTCATTGGCAAAATATTTGTAACTTATGTACTCCACGAAAAAAATAAGCCTATTACTGCAAAAGTCACCAAAATGTACATTCGTTTATGAAAATTGTTTAAATAATTGTTCAAAGATTGCGCAAAACAAATAGCTTTGATTATTTTATGTTACCGCGTTTTTCGGAACACGTGCTGTCAAATCAGAATTAATTTTCAAAACTGTTGAATGATTTTGATTTCATTTTTTGTTCCTCAAATGTGTTGTGTTTCCGGATAACAATCACAGAAAGAAGCTGGTGTTAAATTTGTTACAGCTCAAATTTCATTGGTCTCCCAATGAACATTTGAGAGAATTTTCAAGTCTCAAATGTATTCCTCTGAACGTAGGTGCACATCTGGGCATCTAGGGGAATGTATCATTTAAAGACTGAATTTTGGCTCAATGCCGAGAGTTGTGGAGTACTGAGCCGCGGTGTCAGCCACCTGAATATCTGTCAAAGTAACTATTCGCATTGCGATATTAGACCAAATAATCGTTAATAAGGAAACTAATTGAAATAATATTTTCCTAATTTTGAACTTTCTTTTACTTAACAGTGTGTACTAGTCACTCAGAATAAAATGATGACTTCCTAACGCAACTTCCAAATATTAGGTTAGTCCTGGCCGTCGATATTTGAACTAAAGCCGGTCACGACTTAGTTATTACATCCCGGCTTTGGTGGTTTAAATGTCATGTAGGTTTTGACTAACCTAAGATTTGGTTATTAAATCACGCTAAGTACAATTTCTATTCAGAGACACTAATAGTCACTGGTAAATTGGAGGAATTTGAAAGTTAGGTAATTATTATTATAACTTACCTGCTTATCAACATCTATTTCACCCAAATAACGCCCGAAAAAATCATCTTGACAGGTGACTGATAGTTTGTAGATGACACTTCGCGTTGCTCTGGATGAGAAAAAATAGTGTCTAAATGATGCTTTTCCCCTAGATTCTTCGAATGAACCTGCATGGCTCAAATTTGTTGCAACTCACTTGAACACCGATTTCGGTGTACCATTGTACACCGAAATAAGCGATTTTCTGTGAAAATAATACACATTGCAAGATCATATAATTATTTGTATTTGGATGAATCTTGAAAAAGTGCTCGTCATGTATACGCAAATAATATTATTCTTAAAGAACTACGAGACACTGAATTTAACCTTCCAGTTGTCAAATAATGGCAGATAATTTTTTTAAATGCTATGTTTTTCGATCAACTACATTTATGCGGAGCTATATGCCTTTTCTCAAATAATTAATAAATTGTTCATTGATGAAATAAACGGAAGAAAAATTAAATATTAAAAAAATGTCAAATTGAAAAAATGGCAGAAACTTTTAAGATACAAATATTTCCAGGTAGATTATTGATATTATGCGCTATATTTGCCTTTTAAATATTTTTCTCTAAATTTTTTTTCAATTTTTTCTAAAACTGCTAACATACATGGACTTAAAAATAAACCTATCAAATGAAAGCCGACTGTAGCCGATGCGTTCACTCGGAGTTTCGAGAGAATCGTAAATCTTGACTTCTTTATGACCGTCGCATACACGAAAAAAAAAGTTTTATAAAGTTTATGGAACTAAATCAAGAGCAGCGGATATAAGCGATAACTGAACAGAGTCATATAATTTCCGGAGCAGTCCAGGCGAATTGTGAAATGATTCAGGTGTGATGATAAAATGTTCTGTAGTTTTTAAAGTGAGCTTAAAATAAGAAAGTTCGATAATTATTATGAAATAAGTCCTTACAAGATTCGTAGAAATTAATTTGCAGATATTGAAGGTTTTTGTAAATCACTGCATATGATATTAACTAGAACGGACGTCCATAAAATTTCCAAACTTATTTTTTAATCAGAAATTTGTATTGATGAAAATTAAATTATGAAATTCTAATTTATTATCTTTCGGAAAACAAATGTGGAGACCGTTAATTCTAAACTTTAAATTTAAAGCTGATTAACTTTTTCGTTCTTTTTGAGGAAATAGTATTTCAAATATTTGGTAAACGCTACATACAGTTTGCTACATTCAGTTGAAAGTTCAGTTCTTTGTTTGAAACTTTTTAAAATTTGTTGAAACTTAGTCTTGTGTGGTAGAATATTAATTTTCTTGGTAAATAATTCACAATTTTGTTTCAAAATTCCCTTTATTTCTTGAAAATATAAATACAAGGTTAAATATTCATTCGAAAATTCAAAATTTGATTGAAAATTTCTATATTTTGTTAAAAATAACCCTTCTTGGTAGAAAATTAATCTTTTTAATTAAAAATTCTTTTCTTTGATAAAAAATTGTTTGGTTGAAAATTAACACTGAAAAGTCATGTTTGTGTTTAATAATAACTATTTGTCGATTTTAGCAGTGCGAAACAAATGATATGGTCAACACAATCGCATTTACTCGTGTGTACCGGGAAGGTAATTAAACAAGTCCTATTTGAAAATAAAACAATACCATTTATTATACCGTGCTCGAAAGAGCAAGATATCTAGAAATATTACTGGTACCGATTATACAATTAGGGGCCATCCATATACCCCGTGGACAGTTTAGGGGGAGTGGGGATGTGGCAAAATTCCACGCTTGTCCACGGGGGGGGGGGGGGGGGGGGCTAGAATCCACGTGGACACTCGTTCCCCTAAATCAGTGAAAAATATACTGAAATCAGACAAGGTGTACTCGAGGTACACTTGAATTTTTAATATTGTGCTTTGAAGAACAGTAATATCTATATTTTCATAAAATACGTCCACGTGAGGAGATTGGGGGGAGACAAAATTCCACGACTGACTACGAGGGGGTGGGAGGGAGGTCAAAAAGTGGTGAAAAATTGTCCAAGTGGTATATGGATGGCCCCTTACATTACTGTTACATAATTTGAACAAGTCGAGCGCGGTAGAGAGGTGGTAACTTGAGTCTCGGTAGAGCAGAACTGAGTTCCCTTGCCCCCCTCCTAGCTACTAGATACACCAGGTGGGTCATGAGGAAGTTTGGAGGAAATTTGGAGGTGGTGAATTACAGATATATCGCGCACCTCAAGTCGAGAATTAAATGCGCCCACCTTGGTCCGTAGAAAATGGACCCACCCTGGTAGATGAATAGTGAGACGGCTGCCTAAGTACTGGAACCTGAAACATTAATAGGCAGTTTTACAAGTTTTACGATAGATCGGTGAATTGACCTGTCGCAGTTTTTGAAGATACTGTGCGCATCTGACCATCCGACCCCGGATGAACCTGAGTTACTCTGGCCAAAGGCCATTTCGTAGAGGATATGTTCCCCAAGAACAAGAACAAGATCACCAATTTGCACAGAAGGGATCTGTATTTGCCATTTAGATCGAGTTTGCAACTCGTGCAGATACTCGTCAAGACCATCCTTTCGACCATCTATTGGATCGGCCGTAAGTGTAAACAGGCTTCATCTGGGTAAGAAAAGTAGACATTTTCTCGTACGTGAGTGTACACCGATTACCCTTCTTAAATGGTGTTTCACTGAGCGAACAGATGCTTCCCATAATCGACCGAAGTGAGGAGCTGATGGTGGGTTAAACTTCCACTCAATTCGGTGGTCATTGAAGTAACTATACAACGTGCGACAGATACCGCGTCGAGCAGAGAATCTCTTGAAAGCGGCGATAAATCCCTCTGTAGTATAATCTGAAGTTACCTCCAAATGAACCGCTTTAATAGCGTAGGACACAAAGACAATAATGAATCCTTTGTAGGCCTTGTGACCACGTCCCTTTGAAGTACCAATTGCGCAGGTGAGATTCCTCTCAAAGCACAGTCGGCTGGGTTATCCACTCCGGGAACGTGTCGCCATCTAGCTTCTGGCAAAGTAGTCTGAATCTCAGACACTGGATTGGAAATGCATGTCATCCAAAGCAGGGGATGATCTCGAATCCAACCGAGAGTGTTTGCAGATTCGGACCATAAATGACAACAAACTAAACGAGATAACCCTAGAACCCCTCTTCCCGGAGCCATTATACGAATTAAAAGAAGTGCCACACACGGTTCCTACCAGAAGTAAAAGTTTCTCCTTTCCGTGCGATCTTCATTTTCGCCATAGCAAATGTGACGAGAATTTCCTGCTTGGGTAATTTCACCCGTAAGTAAATGACGGCTTCTATCGCTTCATCAGAGGCATCGCCTAACCATGCAGCTCACACACGATGCCCGAAAACCAACCCAACCATCGCGGGATAATCTGTGACAAGAACCCCTTCCTTCTCTTTTTCTTTCTTTCGTATTTTTTATATTTATTACTATCAAATTACAATAAAATAACATTCTAAATAAAAAATAAATAAAAAATAAACGAACTGCATTACGAACGTTTCGGTACTTTTACAGTAACCTTATTAAGCCAATCTGTTATAAGCGCAATATAAATATCTATCACAATTACATCAGACATAGAGAAACTAAAACTCTCGAAGTTATTGTCTAGGTAGTTTACTGACCGATAGCACTACAGCACTGACAGATGCGGGCTTCTAAAACTTTAAACGCGTTTTTCTCATAACTAATTTTTCAAAGTCCGTGTTCACTGCCATTTAAAAACTACTTTACCGATTCAATTCAAATTTGGTACACATTTTCTACATATAAAATACCTCCACCCAACGTTTAGTTAAACATTCTTTTTACACTAAGGTTGTTTTCCACCCCCAAAATGGTGGTATTTTTCGTGGGATATAGCAGATTGCACTTTAGATGACCACCCAAAATTTTTAAATGCAATATAAAATAATCAGAGAACGTTGGGGAAGGGGGGGGGGATTTGATGATACTTTGACTAAATTTAAACGGTTTTTGATTTCCGATAATTTCCGACCGAAATACAATGAATATCACGAATTTTTTTTTCAAGTTGATCTCGGACAATCTCTGTCACCGGCTTGTTTTTAAATATTTTCAAATAAAAAAAAATACAGAATATTGCCAAAAGTATACTTAATAACGTACAAAAAGTTTAAATACATTCGCTCAATCCATACTCTCAAAAAAATTCGCAAAAAGAGTGTTTTTTTAACGATGAAACCTTCCCCCCCCCCCTTAAGCACTATGCCGTCAGTTTTTAGTGGTACGGCATTTGTGCAATTTGCTTTGTATACTTATGAAGTTTCATTATTCAGTAACGCCGTACGTATTTGAAGTTTCAGAGGTTGAGAAACCAGGGGTTGTAACTTTTACCCCTAATTAGTATAGGGGTTGGCACTGTCGCGATCGCACATATCTAACATGGGTGACTTGATGAATTCGTAGGCTGGCGAAATTCGTTTGCTTCTTTTGTGGGTTCAGTAAATATGTTGGATAAACCTTGATAAATTTATATGCATATCTTTTCTAAGAAAATTATAATCATATTTCAAATTTATTGATTGAACTGAAAAATCTGACAAAATCTTGAATGCTATCAATAATGGTTTTCACTTTTTGTATATACAGTCTGTCAAGTTAAAGCGTGGGTAACTTTTTTGGTCAAATATTTTATTTAAACGCATGTTTCTACATGGAATTACATTTGTCAAGGTGTCGAGCAAAATGCTTTTCTGTTAGTATTTTGTCCAATCACCGCCGGAGTC
>NC_046663.1:75621023-75624060 GCF_010883055.1 Belonocnema kinseyi
AGCTCTTCTTAATATTTTGACACCAAAATCATGTCGATACACCTTACCGACTGCGAGTAAAGCCACCCACGCTTTAACTTGACAGACTGTATTATACATTATGTTCCACCTCAAATGAACAGAATTGTTATTTTAATTTATTATCAAATATTACAATAAAAAATATGACCATAAGGGTCACCACAAACGTTGTCGACATTTTTATCAGCTGTAAAAAATGGTCTACATTAAAATGTACGGCATCTTGCATTTAAATCAGTAATAATATTTTTAAATATTCCTCCTCTTCTTAATCTAGGCGCATTTAAATAATCTTTAAATACATACAATTTAATTTTTTGTTATTAATTTTTTTATTCAGTATAATTTTGTATAAGCGGCTATAAGGTACAAAAATAACATTCACTAACATTATGGCAAAAAAAAGTTGCCGTACATGAATTAATGATCTTACAGCCACAATAATTAAATAGACCCTTGCAACTCAGTTAATTATTTATTTATACTGACGTTAACCATAATTTTTAGGTGGCACAATGATCAAACATACTTTTAAGTGCTACATAATATTTTGAAAAAGATGCCGTACATTTTGCAATGATCTTATATCATGCGTGTCCCAGGAAAGGGTTAAAACCCTTGTTTCTCATCCCTGTACTTCCAAATACGTACGGCGTTGCTTAATAACGGAATTACATAAGTATACAAAGCAAATTACACAAATGCCGTACAGTAATAAATCACCCGTATTGCTTCAAAAATTGTGGGAGGATTAAAAAATTTTCTTAACCTTCAGTATCGCTACTTTTGTACGGCACTAGGTTTTTTGTCATTTTTGTTTAAAGGATATATCACTAGGAAGAAAGCTATCTAAACATAAGTCTTGCTGGTTGATTTGACCACCTTTTTTTTTACCATGGGCTTGTAGTCTATTAAGGAAAAAAAATCATGAAACAGCATTGTTAAATGTAATTAACCATATTAGCAAAACTTTTCTTAAACTTACCCAAATCGTTTTTTAAATTAATGGATAACTTGTTTTGTTTTTTAATATAAAGCATTTCCATTAATTCTCTCTTTCTCTCATTACTTTCCCTATGCAAAATTTGAACACTATCCCAGTCAAACTCATGGTCAACATCAACAAATTCCTTTGTACGTCTGGCAAGAACACTCTTATAACAGCGTCCTAAACGAGCATCAATTTTGTGTTCCTCTATCCTAGTATTAAGAAGTCTGCCAGTCTGTTCCACGTAATTCATCTTACAGATCGTGCAAGTGATCTTGTATGAGGTGTGTTCAAAAAGTAAGGTGACTTTTCAATTTTCGCGGGCTACGTACATTCAAGTTTTAATTTTTTTGTTTTGTTGTGTTGGTACACTCGTCACGATCATATGTTCACAGTTTTGACTATGTAGCTCGTGTTGTTTTTCTGGCAGAGGCGTAAAAGTTTAGAAGGCTTTGGTGTCCTCGGCGATTTTCTTCTTTCGTAAAAAACGGAGCAAAAAGTTTGCATTCAATTTTGTGTGAAAAATGGAATCCAGTGCTCTAAAACTCTTGAAATGTTGACAGTTGCATACGATGAGTCTACTCTGAGTAAGAAAAATGTGTATAAGTGGTACAAGTTGTTCCTAGAAGGCCGAGAGGATGTCGAACACGAACCTCGCCCTGGACGTCCCAGCACGTCAACAACAGATAAAAACGTTCAAGCAGTGGAAGAAATGGTGTTGAAAAATCAACGAATTACAATCAGAGAAGTTGCTGAAGATGTTGGCATATCGGTTGGCTCATTCTATGCTATCATGAGACATGAGACGTGGGTCAGCGAAATTTGTTCCAAAACTGCTTAATTTTGATCAAAAGATCCATCGCATGACCATCGCTCAGAAGATGTTGAATTAAGTCAAAAATGATAATCACCGGATTTGGCCCCCAGTGACTTTTTTCTTTTCCCAAAACTGAAGAGAGCCATGAAAGGACATCGATTTTCAACGATTGAGGAGATAAAAACTGCATCGCTGAAAGAACTCAAGGCTGTACCAGAAAATGATTATCAGAAGTGCTTTGATGATTCGAAAAAGCGTTGGCACAAGTGCCAACGCTTGTGGTTATATCTTTTGCGTTCAGCCCGACCTATCTCGAAAACTTTTGATTTTTTCGGCTTGTACCCATTTAGTTTTTTTGATCAGCAGGCTTTAAATGATATTATATTGCAATTTCAGCCAATTTGACCGGGAACGGATTTTAATGTAAATTGTGCGGTGTCCTTTGACCAAACAATGAAAGAACAAAAGTATTAAACAAACTATATTCTTTTAACTCTCTCTGCTTATCTACGAGCAAAATATTACTCTGTTTTTGATCTGTTGAACTCTAATTTCAATATGTTTCTCAATTAACTTTTGTGGATAATGATTCAGAAAAAAAAATAATTCTAACAATATTCAAATTTCTCGTGTGGAATAAAAAATGGGACAAACCTAGAGCTCAGTCAACTAAGTTTTTGATTACTGCAATTTTGTTTTAAAACCACCTCACCTCTTAATTACTTCTATGTCCAAAAAACTGATTCTATGATCCTGTTCTATATCATGAGTAAATTGAAGTTTTGGATGAAAACTGTTAAAAGTTTCAATGACCATCTGCAACTATGCTATAGGAACACATAATAAGGCATAGTCCAAAAACCGTAAATAAAAAGGCAAAACATAATCTAATTTCCCAAAAGCAAAAACCTCCAAATCTTTCATCACTATTTCCGCTTAAATCGGAGAAATGACTGAACCTATGGGAGCACTAGACCACTGCCTATAAAAAGATCAATTATATTTAAAATAAGTTGAGTTAATCATAAAAACTATCCCTAAAAGAAAATCTTTGTGGCATAATCGACTATGCGTTTTAATATTATCCCGTCTATTTAAAATTTCCTGTCTAAATAACACAGGCCGACAAAATTTGACAAAGGTCCGGAACCAGAGACCAGACCTAGTATACCCGAAGGTTTTTGCTGCGCTGAATCCGAATCCGACCTCAG
>NC_046663.1:75624160-75626217 GCF_010883055.1 Belonocnema kinseyi
ACGCCAATTAGCACAAATGGTAAGTTCCGACAGTGCCTACAAGTGTGCCTACTGGCCGCTAGATGGCAATACCGGTTTCATATGTATACACCTGGTAAGTATCAATAATATTTCAGTTTGAACTTGAGACAAAAAAATCATAAGTGCTAAAATAAAAATTATAAATTATTTATCAATAAATCTAACTTAAATATTAAAAAATCAATCGTTACTATTTCAGGTCAAACTTGAAACAACAAAATCATAAACGTTTTAATAATATCTTTACTTCAGGAATAGAAATTAAAAAAAAACTTATTTTTTCAATTAGATAAAAGGCATCTTAATTTTGCAAAAACTTTTGTTCTTTTTTAAGTAACATGTGTATTTTTATATGCCATCAAGACCAAATCTCACATTATTCCAAGAAGAAAATAGTTTAATACCATTAGTAATGTTTTAATTTTCCACATTTTCTGCTATCTCAGATTTCAATTTTTTTTTTAAATAAGCGTCTTTCATCAAAAATCTGAATCCTAACATATGTAATAAAGTTTATTATCATATGGCCAAAATGTATTTAGATAGATACAATTTGCCTGTTTCGATCAGGGGCGGACATAGGGCAATAAAAGCTGCAGGCAGAAGCTTATATGGCTCGCTTGGCAGCTTCGTTTGGCACTCTCGGCGTCCTACGATCACAGGCGGTGCAGAACGTCGCCAGCTTCGCTTTCGCCTTAAGGCCATGTGATGGGAGGGTCACGTGACCAGATGTCCTACCTTACCGCTACTTTTTTTATTTCCCAAACTATTTTCACACGAAGCGCCATATCGAGTTGAAAATTTGGGATAATGAACAAGTAGCACTAAGAATGGTGGATCTGGTCCTAAATTTGTATAATTATGAAAGAAGTTTTTTGTTGTAAATAATTTTTTTAGTTTTTTTCATAATGATTAAAATTTAGGGCCAGACACACCTTTCTTAGTGCTTCTTATTTATTATCCCAAATTTTCAACTCGATGTGGTGCTTCGTGTAAAAATAAGTTGGGAAATAAAAAAAGTAGCCATAAGGCAAGATTCTGGTCACGTGACCCATTCGTCGCATGGCCTTAAGCCGGTCCTGATTTTGATAGCTTTTTCCTGATCATTTAGTAATTACTCATAAAAAAACATTATTTGCCTGGGCAGAAGTTATATTCTTAAAATAAATATTTTCCTGCTACATATCCAAAACTATGAAGACAACATTTCAACATTCGGGCATTCTACGACTCGTCCTCATACCTGCTTCAGAACGAAATTAAACGCTTGGTCTGACCCTTATAAACCCTCCATGGTGACGACAACAGTCAACCCGCTACCAGTGCCTTTTCATTCGCTTTTCCTTCCTCGGAAAAACCCGCATGCAGTAATTGATAGTGGGCTGGCGGAATGGAAAAGGAAATTTTGAAATTTTCTGTACCTTATGAAACTATGAAAAGCTGTGGACAATATTTTCTTTTAATACTTCTCAAGATGTCGATTGGGCTAGCAGTATGAACATATTGTTATTAGTACTATATATACAAAAACTGTTTTTTGGACAATTTTCCGACTTTCCAGTCCGATCAAAATTCTTTTTCTTCCAGGCCCGCTGATTTATTGAAAAATTTGCTTCCTTATTTCATTGCGTCTTAAATTAGTATGTAGGTTCAGTCCCATAGTACTGTATAATGAATAAGTTATTGTACACCATCATATGAACTTGCCTGCTAGGTACACGTTTTTTAAACGACTGTAATTTTCTGCGTTTATTTTGGATTAAAAACTTCAAAGATGTTATTCATTGTTCGTAAATAAGGTGCTCTCTTCAAAGAAGGTTACTGTCAATTTAAGGCTAGTCAGTACGTGCGATCTCGTGGTTTAAAAGGTATCCAGACGAGTCGTTGATCGCCCAAGAATTGTGCAACCTACATCAGTTTCCCGATAATCTGATTACGAGGGTGGATTGATAAGTTTCCGGCCTGACCAAGAAAAACAACGTTTTTAAGAATTTTTTTTTTTATTTCTCAACATAATCTCCTGCAAGGCTGATACA
>NC_046663.1:75626317-75627682 GCF_010883055.1 Belonocnema kinseyi
AGCATATGTGAGGCTATAAGCCCAATTTATAAGTGATCGTATTCGATCGAAAAAATCTATATATAGGTTTTTGAGGTTGCTCATTGAGAATATGAAGTCAGACATTGCAATAACATCCAAAGAAATCATTACATCTGCATCCGAAACCGTGTTTTAAATAATACTTTTTTGAAATTCCCAGCTATTTTTTACATTATATTTAGAAGTTTTAAAAGAATTCTTGAGAATCAAATTGAAATCTCTTTCTAAAAATTTAGTGGGAGTGTTTAATGGTTGAAATAACTATTCTTAGGGGATAGCCATCTTCGTGAATTTTTTTAAAACTATAACATCTTGCAAGAACTGCATTTCAGTATTAATATCAGTCCATCTCATATCCAAAGATTTCACTTCTCTAAATTATTCCTCTTCTAATTTTTCTTTCCTCGTTTTTATTTTTGTTCAAAAATTAAATAAAATTTTTTTTCAGTTTTCAATAGAAGTGTTTGTTTAAAAATCAATAACATTATTTTTAATGAAAAAATTTAAAAACTTACAAACAATATTTATTTCAGCAATGTTTTTCCTAACTGAATTTTTTCTAACTAAAAAATCTTACTAGTTGTTAAAAAATGGTCCAATTTTTAAAGAAAATTTTACAGTGGTGAAATCGCTAAAACAAGTTTTAATAAAGAACAACATTTTTTAATCAAATAAACATATTTTCAAATTATTTAATTATTTTCAATATTGAATACGGCTTATTTGCAGATAATGTTTTTTTCCCAAAAATGGCATAAAAAAATCATCAAAATTCAATCCTTTTTAAAATTTCGGTTAGAAGCAATAGGATGAAAAAATGCAATTTTAACAAATATTTTTAAAATAATTACTTTTTCTACATATCAAACTTTTTTTATATGTAAAATGTTTTTTTGTTCATAAGACATGACTGACAATATAATTTTATTTCTTGAAATAACGAAAAATTTTAATTTTCAGAGACTTGATTTTGGTACTACAACTGTGTTATACAAATAAATACTTTCATTCAACCGAAGTGGTAGTTACGGATGTTTATACCCTCAACTTTTCGTAAAATTTTCTCTTCTAGCATTTTTTCTCCAGAAAAATGCGAGCATCTCAAATCACAAGGGTAAAAAACAAGAAACAAGAAGCCTGAAACAAGAGCTTTCAGAATTTAATGAGGTAGAATTCAAAATAGAATAGAATCATTTCGAATAGAATAGAATTACAGATTTCATAAATTTTCTTCAACATAATTTACCAGGTGTATACATATGAAACCGGTATTTTTTCAAGAAAAAAACACATTTATTTCAAGAGAATGACAACAAATATTTTATTCAAAGTATGCGCCCTCGC
>NC_046663.1:75627782-75628886 GCF_010883055.1 Belonocnema kinseyi
TGAAAGAGGGAGCTCTTCTTAATATTTTGACACCAAAATCATGTCGATACACCTTACCGACTGCGAGTAAAGCCACCCTCGCTTTAACTTGACAGACTGTACGAACGCACACTATTACATGGACTTCATATACTTCTTAATATATATGTGTGTATACGCTCAGATGGTCGCTCGCTGGCTACAGTGGGTTTGTTTACGAAGATTAAGCTAAAACCTATACGCTTGTATAAACCTATCTTATATCTATAAATCGCACGCATTACGCTGAGACTTACGATTCTTGCGGTCCTAATATACTAAAAGAGAGAAACGTATCACTACTTGTGAGAAACTTATAGTGCTAGGTCAAAAATTTCAGGTGCCCCAGACTTAATTAACTATTTATCACACACACCCACACATACCCACCCACCCACCCACACACACACACACACACACACATACACAGATTGAAAATACATTTAGAGATTTCGGAATCTTCCAAATGCTGTGAAATTGTTGAATGAAAAAGTACAATTTCTGATTTGCCATTTTTTTAAGCATAACAAAAATAATTTTTTTGAAACCCCACACACGAGAGAAACAAGAAATTAAAAGACAAAAGTTGTAATGAGAATTTTTCCACGCAACAGGCGGATTTTATTATATTTTTTTACTTTTTACTTTTATGTTTTTTACGATTAAAATAAAAACTACGCACCCTATTCAAAAGCGATTCTTAACAAATTTATACATCTTTTTGAAATGCACAATTCCTGTCTTCTCGTCTTTTGCTGTATTTTGCATGTGCTTGAAGTTTCGAATCATCATTAGAATAAATTGTTCGTCTTTTTGAATACTGTATATATCCGTACAGAGAATGTTTGAATCCTGAAAAAAAGTTGCCTCAAAAATGTTTCCAATGTGCTCACTTTTTTATTTTTTATCCAAAATGGCTGGCTAAAGAACTTGACCTTTAGTTTAAGGCACTCAAAAATATACCAAAGGCCAAGCCAAGAGGCCATCCATAAATTACGTAACGCAATTTCCCGACCATTTTGACCGCACCTTCCTAATGTAGCGCTTTTCCGACATTTCCCTGCAGTTTTTCCCCTTTGTGTAACA
>NC_046663.1:75628896-75638934 GCF_010883055.1 Belonocnema kinseyi
CCCCATAAAGTGTTTCGTAATTTAAGGAAGGCTCCCAAGCTGTAAACTGTTTCGAAAGTTATCGTGCTAACAAACTAAACATCTACAGACTAACAGACAGAATAATTAAAAAAATATATTTTTATGTATTAGGCGACAATTCTAGAGTATCAGGTTTTTTTTTATTTTATAAAATGAAAAAGTAATTATTAGCTCATTGGATAAAGAATCATGATAATTTATACTTATAATCAGTATCTTCTTGATATATTTAATATGTTGAAAAATATCAATACAAATATTAAAAAATATTATGCTTAGAATTATCGCAAGGCGTCTACTCAAATTTGGTAAAAAAATTCCCTGACAATTCTAGGATGTTTCCAGGTATCTATAGATTTTCCGAAGGTATAATTTTCCTGAATAATGAGCCACTCAAGTATTAAATATTACATTCTTTAAAGCAATTCTGACCCTACATCCCTTAAAAAGTATTAGATGATACTTAAAAAAACTTCTGTTATCTACTTGTGAATAGTTAAATGGTAGTTAACTAAGTTTATTAAAAGTGGTTAAAAAATAGGAATAAATGAAGCGTGGTCCAAAAAAAGCTTTTTTCTAAAATGTCTGCACTACAAATTTTTCCTTTTGGTGTGAAAATTTCTCCTGAATATTCTCATTATTTATAAAAGAAATATTTAGGGATCTCTCAAGTCAATTTTTACACAAAATTGCTTTTTTAATTTTAACTATTAATTTATAATTTTACTTCAGTACATTTGCATTTTATCCTTTTTCTATTCTAATGTAAAAAAAACCTATTAACAGCGGGAACTAAAATATCATAAGCAATTTTTTGCAAATCATGGGCTTAAGAGATACTTAATTTTTTTTAATTCTGCCAATATACAGTGCACATTTTACACGAAAAGGAACAATTTTTGGGCACCAAGCCATTTTAGAAGAAAAAAATAAGGATATTTTCTAGGCCACTATAATATGAATGGAACAATTACACAAGTTAATTATGAATAATCTTTTTCGTAGTCCTTATAAACATATAACTGTGTAGGAATAATACAATTTTTATAAATAAAGTCAAATAATTTTACTTCATTTATGAAAGTAACTTTATAGGACAACAAGTTCCCTAATGGTACAAGCTTTTAGGAAAGTTATAATTACCACTAAAAAAATCCAACTCTTAATAAAATATGTCTTTAACATATTGAACTCTAACCTACTTGAGCCTACGAGAAAAATGAGCTTCCTTATTTTTTGTTATAAATTTCTTTTGACTTTTTTAGTAGTTGCTTAAAATTCGTAGCATGTTTAACATATTCATATCTTCAGTAATATTCATATCTTCAGTTTTAACCTATACAATTTATCGATTTTGACGTTAAAAATTCAACTTTTTCAATACGAAAGCTCCAATAATTAAGCAAATTGAAATGTGCTGATTCAAACTTTATAAAATAATTTTAATATAAAAATAACTTAAAATTAATGCATTAATTAATTAAACAATTTTTTTTATCCTTTTTAAATATTATTTCAGTCGATAATATTAAATTTTTAACCCATTCAGTTCGCCCATTTTTAATTTAAAAAATATCTGAATAAGCAATTATACATCAAATATTCAAAAATAAATAATTTGAAACTGAATCCTTTGAAATAAAAAGCCTTGAATGGTAAAAATTTCAGAGTAAGACGTTTAAATATTTAACTTCACAGTTGTTATTGCAATGTTAAGTAACAATTGAAAATTATTAATTTAAAAGGACCAAAATTGGGAAAAATCAAATTAATTTTGGTATGTAATTTCTTTGAAATTGCGAGAGGAACTTTTTTAGGTTCACATTTTTATTGTTTGGAAAAGTGTGAAGTATTGTATTTTTAACATTTTTATCAACCTTGAAATGATAAACTTCTAATTTTTGTTAAATTGTCAGTGCATTTTATATTTGTAAAGTTTTTATTCAGTTGAAAGAGACACAGTTTTTCTTTTTAAATTGGAAGAGGTCATTTTTTATTTTTTTATTTTTATTGTGTTTGAAGAAATAATTTTTTTTTGCGTTTTTTTTGTCTGAATTAAAAGAGGATAATTAAAAAATATAGAAAAGTCAAATTTTTGTTAAATTGGTAGTACATTTTATATTTGTAAAGTTTTCATTGAGTTGAAAGTGATGCAGTTTTTACTTTACGTTTTTTTTTTAATTGGAAGAAGATAATTAAAAAATATATATTGTTATTGAGTCGGAGGAGAGAAAGTGTTGATTTTCGATTTTTTCTGAATTTAAAAGAGAAATTCTTTTATTGTTATGGTTGTTATAGAACTGGAAGGAAGGAAATTCGTTTTTAAAGTTTTTTTAAATAGGAAGATGCACTCATTTCTGGATATAGTTATATGATATCGTTGCTGTTGTTTTGGAAGATAACGTTTTTTAATTGACCCAAACATCATAACAGTGAAGACGATTTTTTGATTTACATTAGGGTCGATCGTATTTTTTTTGTGTTCTGCCAATAATTTAACAGATATTAATTTATTTTTGATTAAAAATACAAATTAGTTGTTTTATTCTTTATAACCAACTGACTAAATGGATTTATCAATAAGACAATGTGAATTAGTCTTGACTTATATATTTTAATTGATCTAAGTTCATTGCAATCTATATTTATCAAGGAAACTTTTTTTATAATGTTTTTATTGAGTTGGGAGATGGAAATGTTTCATTTCTTCACACTTGTATTAATGCAAGTTGAAGTTGAGGATAAGTGTTAATTTAGAGAATATAAAACCATAGCGCGGATTCATATGTTTAACCAGAGAGTTCGACTATAGACGAAATAGCTCGGAAACCTTCGGGCGATTTTAGTATAGTCTTTTAGAATTCTCGCGAATCCCTGTTGCAGATATCACTAGTGGTACTCATTTCAATACATATTCTTATTTAAGGCCATGTGACGAGTGGGTCACGTGACCAGATTCCTAACATACCGACACCTTTTCTGTTTCCCAACATATTTTCAAACGAAACGCCACATCGAGTTGAAAATTTGAGAAAATAAATAACAAGCACTAATGACCATGTGTCTGGTCCTAAATTCTGACTTTTGACTGAAAGTTTTACAAAACTTGTTATTGACCATTATGACTTTTTCACACTCACCATTTTCATACAGTAAATAAGACTTTTTCTAAACGTGAATACTAATTTTTGCTCGCTCAAGTTTATAATAATACATAAGGAAATATCATCTCTTATCATAGTAAGAAGCTTCATAGCAGTTCCCCGATTGTCCCTAAATTCTTACGTTTTATTTTAATTATACGTATAGAATGAATCAAATATTGATATCAAAAGTTTCTATGTGTACATGGTTGGGAAGGAATTCCAATTTCGATTTAGCGAACATCGAAATACAGGCAATATTCCCTGATACTTCTAAAGGGTATTCGTGAATGTAGCGGCAGTAGTGTTTCAAGTTTGAGAGCTAAGATGTCAAGTAGCCTTCACCTAGCATATTTTGGCAAACTATGCTGGGGAGAAACGTTCACCCGAAGTAACTGTCTTGGTTGGTGCGTTATTAAGTGTCCAATTCGTCAACGAAAGTATTTCTATAGAACTAAATATATAGACCATAAATTGATAGATATTGGAGCATCTGGATGAACTCAATTTTCCTCAAGTTGGCCTATGTTTAGGTTTCTATGCAATAGGAAGTATATAATTGTTTTTTGCATATTCTCCTCAGCCCAGTTTGTGGAGAGAAATTTTCCGACAGTCTCGTACAATAGGAATTCCTTATAACGTCAGTATAGACCTGACCTCAGTTTCACAACTTGATTTATACGTATAGTAATATAAAGGGGCTAACAATAAGTGATAACATTTAGTTGAAATTGATTATTCCATATAATGATAATGTGAATGCAGATAGTAATCCCTGATTATAATGACTATAGCAAACGAATTACTTTACGTGAAAGACAAGATTAAAAAGTTCCGCCGACGCTGAAACTATGCTTGACACTTGTCTAATATTTTTAAACAAAAAAGAATTTTATTGTTATATAATATAAAAAATAAATAATTATATAAAATATTATTAGCATAACTATAATAAGGGCAATTCAGTAAATGTAGTGAAATTACCATAATGAATTAAACAAAAAAGAAACTGCAAATAATTTATTACTGGGTTAGCGTAATTCAATTTTTTTAAATTAGTGTAGCTGTTGAAAAGAAAAATTAGAACAACAAATTTAAATCATTTCTGAGAACACTTGTACCTGGTAAACAAATTTCTGCCCGCGTGAAAAAAGTTTGCACCAGATCGAGCACCAGGTAGTATAATACGTATTCTATCTTAGCACGTGTTTTACGAGAACTTTTTTAAAATTTGGATTATTTCAACAGCCAAAATTATTAAAAATTATGTGTTGACGATCCGAGTGTTCCAGGTGGAACACAAGGTAATTTAAAACGTTTTCTACGAGAACTTTAAAAATTTTTAATTTCGTCAATACTGAAAACAATTCCTGGTGCACCCTAGTCGTCGACTAACCATTTGGATTTTTTTCCATTATTCACAAACTTTCATTTTTTGAAGTTCTCTTAGAATACGTATTGTACTACCTGGTGCTCGATCTGATGTACCCGGATCGTCCACTCACAATTTTTAGGAATTTTGGCTGTTGGAACAATCTAAATTCTAAATAAGTTTTCGTAGAATACGTGATAAACTATCTGGGGTGCGACCTGGTGACCCGGTTCGTCGACTAACCATTTCGAACTGTTTTCATTATTCACAAAATTTAAATTTTTAAAAAGTTCTCGTAGAATATGCATTAAACTACCTGGTGCTCGACCCGTTGCACCCGGATCTTCGGCTCACAATCTTTAGTAATTTTGTCTGTTTGAACAATCTAAATTTTTAAAAAATTCTCGTCGAATACGTATTAAACTACGTGGTGCTCGACTTAGTGCACCCGGATCGTCGACTCACAATTTTTAATTATTTTTGCTGTTGAAACAATCTAAATTTTTTAAAAGTTCTCGTAGAATACGTGCTATGATACCCGGGCGCGACCTGGTGCACCCGGGTCGTCAACTAACTATTCGGAACTGTTTTCATTATTCACGAAATTAAAATTTTTTAAAGTTCTCGTAGAATACGTATTAAACTACCTGGTGCTCGACCCGGTGCACCCGGATCATTGACTCACCATTTTAAGTAATTTTGACTGTTGGTAATTTCCTGTGTACAATTTTCGTCTTACAAACGCTCTAATACATGTATTGGAATGCTGGACGATGACTTTACGATTCACAACACTTACAATACATGTATTGCAATTTAGTCATTACAATACCATGGTTGCAATTTTGCCTTACGCTTGTATTGTAGAATTGTGGTAAATGTGAGGTAGAACTCCAAACATTTTTAACAATGTACCTAGTAATCCAGAATGCACGAAACTTGGGAAACGGTGTTTCGTAAACAATAATTGTTGCGACAGAACTATCTGCCACATGGGTGAGTCGAGAATGTTTTAAAAAAATATAAATTATTTTACTAAAATTTACTAATTTACTAATAATGCAATTTCGTTGTTTTCAACTGCAATACTTGATTATACATTCAAAACTAGTGTTTATTTCTGTCAATGAATAAATATAAATTGCTTTACAATTTTTTGAGATTATTTTATTTAGGCCGCATATCACACGCTACTAATTTAAGTAGCACTATAATTATAATTCTAACATTCTTATATCAGATAAATAATATCTTTCCAACGAGATTGGTAATATTTTTAACATTATTGAAACTATAAGAAAACAATAGTGTGAAACTTGCAGAGAGTTAGTTTGCTAAACTTCAGATTGATAAATGATCTGATACGGCGAACTAAAATTATTTAGAGGGTAGTTTAAAGGGTTCCTTAAGAGAACGTTTTTGGACCTTTAAAATTCTTATGGATTTCTTTAGAACAAAATACATTAAATTTCAAAGTAAAGAAATAATTTTTCAATTTAAAATGTCAATTTTCAAGAAAGTTACGTAAGAAATTGTTCTAGAAACTAATCTGAAGAACAATCATATTCGAAAAACAAATAAATGCTACGAACTATTATACTGCTGGAAACTATTCTTTGAACATTAAATACACATAAATGTAACTCGCTTCAACTTAAATCTCTATTTGTTTTTCTGTACACTTCTTGAAATTGAGAGAAGACAAGTGATTCTATATTCTACCTACTATATAAATTATTAGTCAACAAACATGAAAATTTTCCATATCATGATTCTTGAATTATATTTGACGAGAGTTTTCATATTTATCAATTATATTGAATAAATGGGTTTTAAATTCGTCCTGAAAAGCTAAACTATCCACGAGCCTTTTTTTAAATAATGGGAACAAAGATATTTTTTTTGAATGCAAACATTTTGATAGTGGGTACTGATATTAGTTTTTAATAATTTTTTTTTTAATATTCTTAATATTCTTAATCATATAAAAGTTATTTTTTGTCTTTTATCTAAATCTAAATTAATGCTATATCGTTACTTAATAGTGGAACTCTACTAATGAAATTAGAGAATAGTGACCCGAGTCGAAATTTAGACTCTACTTTGAAGGTGCAGCGCCTTATTAGAACCTGCTTTGACGCTATTTAAACTTATAGCCCCTAACGTTAGCTGAATCAGTTAGGGCGTTTGGCGGTTGGTAAATACTCAGTGCATGCGTGCGATCTCGGGTTCGTTTCTTAGTACTTGCGGATTTTTCAGCGCACTATGCTTTAGCCTCATAATCAAAACATTCTATTAATAATATGTCGAAAAAATACTTGCGAATATCCTTGATATTTATGTCACAGATATTATTTGATTTTTTTCTGATAAATAACAAAACTTATTTTTATTCATCGATATTGTTGTGAGATTATAGAGAACCTGCTTTGATGCTACAAGTCCTACAGTAGTAGTTTGAGCTTTAAAATAGGGTCTGATTTGTTTTAAATACAGACCCTACTTTGACGCTAAACGTGGAAAAATGGCCGATTTCGGACACTTTAAGCGTCAAAGTAGGGTTTAAATTACATTAAAATTGCTGCTTATTTAGAACCTACTTTACAGCTTGCAACCCCTACTAAGGTAAGAGTTACGGCATCAAAGTAGGGCCTAATTTTTGACTCCGGGATTCATTAAAGATTAGTAGAAAATGTAAAAAAAAATCGATAGTTGAAAGCCACAAATTGTTCCGTGAAAATATATGAATTTATTCGGTTACTGGAATAGTAATTAAAAAAAATAAATATGTGAAACATGAGGAATAGAAGTGTTTAATTACAGACGATTGTGTAACATTTTCTGTTTTATTGAAGCAAAATAAAGGAAACATTTAAATTTGACTGGATCAAATTTAAATGGAAAGGGGTTGTTAAAGAGTTTGGAGGAGTTAAAATGGTTCATCCTAAACGGAAATATAGAAGGAGATGAGGAAGAAAAGAATGCTGCTATAGAGAATGCTGAGGAGAAGAAAAAGAGACTGTAATTGATTATGTGATAGTGGATGATGAGGTAAGAGAGAAGGTCAAGAAACTTGGGGTCAGAAATATCAAAATAGGAGAGGGAAATGTTGGCGAGGAGATAGAAAAATTATGGGAGAAATAAAAAGAGGATTAGAGATAAAAGTAATGGAGAATAATATAGGAGACAAAAGAAGGATTATACTGAGTTGTGTGATCAAATAAAAAGGGACGAGAATAAAAGGTTCGAGGAAGAGACAGAGAAGGCTCGGACGGAAGAAGAGGTATAGAAGTTAGTAAATAAGGAGAGAGAAAGAAGAAAAAGATTCAACCAGGATATTAAAATGGTAAAATAGAAATTTGTTTTGGATTTGCTAGGAGGAGCAGAGAGAAATTTAGGTAAGGGGGAAAATTTGGTAGAGAAAGTGATAAGGAAGAGGACATTACAAGGTAAGAAATAGTAAAGGTGTTAGGAATAATGAAAGATGGAAAGGCGCCTGGTATAGAGGAGATTCCAAATGAAGTCTAAAAATATGGAGGGACGGATCTAAAGTAATGGGCATGGGTATTGCATTATAGAGTATGGAGAGTAGAGAGGTGGCTTGAGTTATGAAACGAATGAGTAGTGATACCAAAAGTGAAGAAAGGCAAAGGAGAGGAGATTAAAGATTATAGGGGGGTGACTCTGATGCCAACGTTGCATAAAGTATGTGTAACTGTTTGTAACCCGAATCAGACCGCATAATTGTGCAATCTATAACGTAAGAATTTAAGTTTATTACGCTATCACATTGTACTTCTTCTTTTGTGATCTCGAGCGGGTTCAAGTAGTCAGTAAGCGATCACAGAAAAAATTAAAGATAAAGTTTACATTATCATACTTTATTGACGGAAAAGCTTTTAAGAAAATATTATAAAAAAAGTGTTTCGTACAAAAAATTCTGGAAATCAAAGACATTTTTGAGGAATTTGCTTACTGTCAGCTGCACGGAGAAAAAGATATTGCACAATGCTATTGCAAAACTTCTATATTGCAAGAAAGCGCAATATAATAACGTACAATCAGGTATCAGAGCTTTGTACGATATTATAATGTAATAATATCACAGAAAAAAATTATGTTAAATCTTATTGCTGTCGTCTGCTACAGCGTCCTTAGCAGCAATGAGAAAAAGGCAGAGTATGAGTGAGTTCGTGCTATAAATCGGGACACCAGATTTAAAATAATCACGAAAAAAGTAAAAATTTACTGTAGGTAAGACGTGCAACGGTTAATGATTAAACATAATTCGGCGAAACTTTCACTAAGGTTAGGATATCATTTAGCAAAAGCGCAAAATGTAACTGACAGATGGGAATTCCCATTTCTCTCAAATTGAATGTAGTTCAACGACGCTGGACAGGGCTGGCATCCTAATTGTCGCTACACCTCGAATAAAAATGGAGCGATTATAAGATGAAAGATTATCCAGGCAAGGTTAAAAATTGGAAATTATCTTTGATTCATGTAAAGTTTATCTGGCAAGGTGAATTTTTGTTCCGGTGAATCTTTCACCTGGAATCGATGTAAGCTTTATCTTTAATTTTTTCTGTAATCGCTTGCTGACTCAACATGAGAAATAGTAGGGGGGAAATGGTATATAATGCACACGGAATACTAGAGACTTTCAGAAACTATTTTAGGAGACAATTCGGAGATGAAGCTATAGGAAACCACAACTGCGATGTTGAACACGATGCGATGGAATTGATAAATTTATGTTTCAAGATGGGAGACGTCCCAGACGATTGGAAAAAAGCGATTATCGTACCATTGATGAAAGCCATTGCAATAATTACAGAGGGATTAGCTTATTAAGCACCGTAAGTAAAATATATTCAAAAATACTTATTCGTAGGGTAATAAAAATAACAGAAGCAAAGATTTGGGAAGTCCAAAGTGGGTTTATGCTAGGAAGGTTATGTACGGATCGAATATTTAGCTTAAGGCAAATAAAAGAAAAAAGTTTGAGAGTAGGAAAAAAATTTTTCTGTGCATTTGTTGACCTAGAAAAAGCTTTTCACAAGGTAGATAGAAGTAAACTTTCGGAAGTCCTGAAAGAGTATGGAGTCAATGGATGGATCCTACAAGCTACAAAAACAATATATACAGGTAGCAAAGCGAGTGTAAGAGTGAAGGGGAAACTAAGTGACTGTTTCGATATTATTCAAGGAGTTAGACAAGGATGCGTTATGTCTTCATGGTTATTTATATTATTTATGGACAAGTGTTTAAGAATGGCTCTCTTCGACGAAGAGGGTGTAGATTTCCAAACAGTACGGGTACGTGGGTTAGCGTTCGCAGATGATAAGGTTGTTCTGGCAGAGTCTATCGAAGACTTACACAGAATGTTGAATAAAGTAGATGCAAGCATGAAGAGCATGGGCCTCAAAATTAACGCAAATAAAACAAAATCTATGGTGTTCGAAGGAAAGAGTGAGAAAACACTATGCAATATTTTAT
>NC_046663.1:75639034-75661715 GCF_010883055.1 Belonocnema kinseyi
AATCTCTATCCCTTCCACACACTACTCCTTTTCCCTACCGAGTGAGTCACGCCTACCCCGAAAGGGAAATGGCTTAATGGTGTAATAATAATAATAATAAAAATATGGTCTACAATAATAAGAGCCTCGGTGGCTCAGTTGGTTAGACACTCGGGCTTCATCTCAGAGGTCCGGGGTTCGATTCCTGAGCCGGTACCTCTAGAAATTTTTCAATGTACCTTTACCGAGGTTCTGGTGGTTCGGAACCCACCTTAATCTGTAGGTCCCCCCATCGTGAGGGGTGAGCTGCTCTGATTAGATCACTTGATTGCATTATAAAAATGCGTCCGTGACTGATGATACACACCGGGACAGCCCCGTGCAAAAATGATCAGATAAAAAATCCAACTCTAACCAAAAATGCCTTCGACATGTTGGGCAGTATAAGTCTGTGACAACATTTCGACACTGAAATTTTTTTAATAATAATAATAATATTGAGCCTCAAAGAGCCTCGGTGGCTCAGTTGGTTAGACCTCCGGACTTCACCGCAGAGGTCCGGGGTTCGATCCCTGAGCCGGTACCTCTGGAAATTTTTCAATGTACCTTTACCGAGGTTCTGGTGGTTCCTAACCCACCTTAAGCTTTAGGTCCTCCTATCGTTTACTTGGCTGCAGCCCAGTCCGTCAATGATGGGGTAAAACCAAGCTTTGTCCAATATGTCTGGGCAGACTGCTGTCATCAGATCACTTGATTGCATTATAAAAATGCGTCCGTTCAGGTCAGTTGATTTAAAATACATTTTCATATTTTCCTGTGATTAATTGTTTAAATATTTCAGAATACCAGTTTCAAGAGTCTTTCACTTTTGAACATTCAAAATTTAGACTTCGCCAACCTCAAACGATTTCTGAATATAACTTTTCAGGGAGAAATTTCTAAGATTCACCATTGGTCCAATATTGGGCAAGCTTACAATGGCTACGCCGTGCTAGGCGGTCATCAAATATTGGACAAAAATTGGTCCAATCTTATTTCCCACTTGGATGTAGCATTTTTTGAGATGTATCATATTTAAAAAAGATAAAATTATCAACATAATAATTTAAAATGTTTGGGATTTTGCCTCGTTTTGGCAATGTGAAAGTAAGGAAAATTTAAAATCACGGTATTATAAAATTCAACTTGCAATACATGTATTGTATATATTTTCAAATTCAAAAGTCTACCAGATACGAAAATACTTCCATTAAGAGGAGAAATTTGGACTCCTAGTCTAGGATTTAGCACACCCGATTCAGAAGTTTGGTCGCTAAAGGTCGATTCTCGGTACCTGAGAAGTTCAGTTATTTGTTATAAAACTTCTGTCCGCAACATAACAGTAAATCAAAGTAACTTCTTAGGCATCAGAAATTCTGCAGCTCTGTTCAGTCGCCAATTTAACATTAAAATTCACCATTTTTACGTATGAAAAAAATAAAATAAAAAATAATATTATCCCTTCGTCGGCATGGTGGGTCTTTCATGTCACAGTGCTTTTTTCTATTTCATAACATGTGTTTTAATAATTAATTCTTTAAAAAATATAAATTTGCCGCTAGCAAACTAGTTTTTCGTAATTTATACCATATACACAGGAGAATAACTGTGAATTTTTCCAAATTTTAATGATATACACAACATTGAAAAAAACCTCATGGACATTTAAGATCCATCATGCCGACCACGTGTGTGAAACTAACCACGCCCACGATGGGTAAATATTAAGGATAAATAAAATTTCATTTACATGAAATAATTTGAAATTGAACTACTCTGCTATGGGAGGGGGGGCATACTCATTTATGTCATTATTTAAATTATTTATCCGTGAATTTGATTGAAAACTCAAAAATCGAGCAATTTCGCTGGAAAATCAGACTGCTTGAAATACTTTCGAAAATATTTGAATCCCACGGAATTTTATAATATTTTTGATACTTTTCAAAACAATTTTCACAAGAATTCAGAAATTTCAGAATAGAGAAAAGAATTGAAAAAATCTTAAGGTGTTGCGAAGAGTTTAAAAGAACTTTCAAGAAATTTGGGTTATTTATAATTATTACAAAAAATTTCCAATCAATTCTATTAATTTGCAAGTTCTTGAAAATACTTTAAGCTGATTTGACATTATAGGGATTTTGAAAGTATTTCCTACAATTCCACGGAATTTTATATTATAATATTTTTATAATTTAAACAAATTTGTTGACAAGACTTCAGAAATCGCACAATATATCAAAGACTTTTAAATCGCTAAAAATATTTTCATGAGTTTAAAAGAACTATCAAGATTTTGGGTTATTTATAATAATTTCAAATAATTTTCAATCACTTCCAGTAATTTGAAAGGTCTACATAACACTTTAAAGAATATTTGACCTTTTAGGGCTTTTAAAAGGACTTCATAGAATTCAACGGAAGTTTATACTATTTTATGCTACTTTTTAAAAACTTGTTCACAAGCATTAAGAAATTCCACAGTATATAAAATCATTTTAAATACCTAAAGGTACTTCCAAGAGATTAAGAAAATTGTCAAGATTTCACGTTATTAGTGTTCTATTCTAAGATATAATTGAAAATTTAACTATTCGTGGTATAATACAACGCTGCTTAAGTCTGGTGACCTTTTCCGCATAAAATGGAATGAAGGTTGGGTATTTAGAATGCTAGAGGGGTGAATGATTTTAAGGTACGAAAATTACGAGAAACTATGCATGTAAGGATACTAGATATTTTATGTTTACCTGAAACAAATAAAAAGTGAATGACATGGTAAGCAGGAAGTAGGTTTGATTGTGGATGAAAGAAAGATAAAACATCTCGGAGATCATGATTTTGTATCTCCCATATTGCTGTGGGTTAGAATGAAAGTAGGATCACAAGATTATTTATTACAGTGTGTTACGTTGAGTTGATAGTAGTCCGAGAGAAGTAAAAGTCGCCTTCTGGGACGCTTTTAATAATATAATAATTAATTGCGATCATGGTTCAAGAATAATTATGCTAGAAGGTATGAAAGGATGGGTGTACATCTAAGATCAGGATCAAGAAAAGGTACTAGATAATTTTGGGGATACAAGAACAAATTATAACGAAATGTTCAAAATGATACTGAAATCAATACCATTTTGATAGGCAGCAAAAATGATACCAATATCAAGAGCATTTTGATCAGATGGAATGAATGATCGACTTTTGAGATCATAATGATCTGATTTGTGATCATTTATCCAGTCTAATCAAGATGGCTGATGTTCTTAAGGTACTTTAGCTAATATGCAAGCTTTTTATTGTTTCTGATCGTACAGAGTAATTAAGAAGTAAGCAAATCAACGAAATCTGATATTAGATAATATCACTTGTTAAGTGTAGATGTCAATTGTATGCGGTTAGATACAATTTTTAGGTTATGTCATTATGACGCTGGCGCCAAAACTTGGAAGCCATTTTGTTTAGTCTAACATATGACCAAAAAAAGAAAGATCAAAGTGATCCGAATGGACAAAATCAGAGACTACATTGACACTAGAAAATTCTCAAAAATATTATTTCTTTACAAAGTCATATGTACATGGTAGAGAAGCGTTCATTTTAGACGTCGAAAGTTGGAGCCTAAAAATTAAAGTGGGGTTTTTCGAGGAGCCCAAAAATCAGAGACTAGATTGACGCAAGAAAATTCTCTAATAAATTTTTTGTTGACAAAGTCATATATAAGTGGTTGAGAGGGGTTAATTTTATACGTTAAGTGTTGGGGCCGAAAAATTGTAGTGGGTATTTTCTAGGAGTCCAACAATCAAAAACTCTAATTACATTGGAAAATCATCAAAAATATTATTTTTTGACAAAGTCATATGTACGTGGTAGAGAAGGGTTGATTTTAGCCGTCAAGTGTTGGAGCCCAAAAATTAGAGTGGTTATTTTCGAGGAGCCCAAAAATTGAAGACTACATTGACACTAAAAAATTCTCAAAAATATTATTTCTTTACAAAGTCATATGTACATGGTAGAGAAGGGTTGATTTTAGCCGTCAAGGGTTGGAGCCCAAACCCTTCTCTACCACTTACATATGACTTTGTAAAAAATAATATTTTTGAGAATTTTCTAGTGGCAATGTAGTCTTCGATTTTTGGGTTCCTCGAAATTTTCCACTCTAGTTTTTGGGCTCCAATCCTTGCCGGCTAAAATCAACCCTTCTCTACCACGTACATATGACTTTGCCAAAAAATAATATTTTTGAAAATTTTATAGTGTCAATGTAGTCTCTAATTTTTGAGCTCCTCGAAAATACTCACTGTAATTTTTGGGCTTCAACCTTTGACGGCTAAAATCAACCCTTCTCTACTACGTACATATGACTTTGTGAAAAATTAATCATTCTGAGAATTTTCCAGTGTCAGTAGATTCTTTGATTCTTAGGCTTCTTAAAAGTACCCACTCTGATTTTTGGTCCCCAACACTTAACGTTAAAAAACAGCCCCTTGTTAACAATTAAACATAATTTTGTCCAAACCAATATTTTCGGAATAATACAGTGTTACTAGAGTCTCTGATATTTTTCGAATTTTACGTTTCGAATGGAGTCTCTGATTTTTGGGCTGTTTAAAAATGCCAACATCAAGATTTAAGTTTTTATTAT
The DNA here is from genome assembly GCF_010883055.1 of Belonocnema kinseyi. NCBI lineage: Eukaryota > Metazoa > Arthropoda > Insecta > Hymenoptera > Cynipidae > Belonocnema > Belonocnema kinseyi. The sequence continues at coordinate 75,643,695 of NC_046663.1, forward strand.
TGGGTTGATGTTTTTGTACATAGGGTTAGTTTTTCTGAATTTTTGTTTGGTGCATTCAAACCCTAAAATAAGCCCAAAATTTGGTTCATTTTTAGTTTTTCAAATTTTATTTTTTGCAATGGGCTGGTTGTTTGAAAATGGGGGTAATTTTTCAATTTTTTTTCGTGCATTTGGGAGCCCAAAATAAACTCAAAATTGTGGTGTTCTTTGTTTTTCACGAATTTGAGTTGTTACATAGGGGGTAGTTTTATTTGGAGTAGAGGTGGGTTTTCGAAAATCGGTTGTTGGTGCGTTCAAGAGAATAAAAAAAGCCCAAAATTCTGACGTGTTTGATTTTTTTTCTTTGAATTTCTATATGGTGGAGGTGCTGGCTTAATTTAAGTGAGCACCTCCACTCAAAATTTGAGTTTTCATAAAAAGTAGCGGAGCCCAAAAATCGGCAATACAGCCAAAAAAAAACCCAAAACGCCCAAAATCCTCACACAAAGAAATTTGGAAATTTCGTTTGTGGAGTTGCTAGTTTGATACACCACTATTCGACGAACAAGGTGTAGATCTCGGAACAGTAAAAGTACGTTGGTTAGCGTTTACGAATGATAAGGTTGTTATGGCAGAATCAATCTAAGAGTTGCAAAGAATGCTGATGTAACTGAATAATACAAGCATAAAGAGCATGGACCTTAAAATTAACGTCTATAAAAAAATTATCATATTCAAAGGGAAGAGTGAGAAAACAATGTCCTACATTGTCCTAAATAATTAGAGAATTGAAAAAGTTGTCAAGTTCGTATACCTTTGTAGTTAATTCACTAAGAATGGACAGATAGATAAGTAGTTAGAAAAGCGCATAAACGAAGGGAAGAAGGATATTGGTAGAGCAGGGACCATTATCACAAGCAAAAATATATCTAATAAAGCTAAGATGGGAATGAATAATTCTATATTTGTATCGAATGTGCTATACGGTACCGAAGCATGGACCTATCAAGAAAAGGATAAAGTAAATTTAACGCGATCGACATCAAATTCATGTGCTTCATATGCGGAAAAACTCTGATGGATAAAGTGAGTATCAAAATAATACTTTAAGATTTTAATCCACAAGAAACACTAGTTAACACCTGGGAAAGAAATCGGTTAAGATGGTTCTTACATATTGAAGGAATGAAAGATGAACGACTAACGAAACAAGTTTATCAAGGTAAAGTAAATGGCAGCGGGTCCAGAGGCAGACAGTAGAAATAATGGTTAGAACGTGTAAAGAAGACTCAAATTATAACATAAGCAAGAAGCCACAGAAACAAGAGAGCTTGCATGACAAAATTTGGACGTGAAAGAAGCTAGATAAGTATGTCAGGACAGAAAAGTATGAGATCAATCGTTAATAAAAAGAGTGTCAGCAGAATTAATGCCGCTTGGAACGAGGTTTTAAAATTGACCAATCATCATCCAGGAAAAGCGGCAACAATACTCTCGAGAAATTCGTAACACGCCAATTTTTAGAAAAAGATTTAGTATCGTTCTTCCATCAGGGTAGATAAAAGACAATTCCTTATTTTGACGCCAACCCCTTACCTATATTTAGAACTATGCCAAATGCCACCGAACCTGAAAATTATTTATACTTCTCATGCATGACTTTCAGAAAATAATGTATTTTGCTTCATTTGAAGAACAACCTGAAAAACTTAAGAAACTAACGTTTTAATCTTGTAATCGTCTGGAGTTCTTTATTACCGAAAATAGTCACAAGTTGCGTAACTTTTTATCACTTAAGGCCATGTGACGAGAGGGTCACATGACCATACATGGTCTTCAGTTTATCTTTCCCAACTTACGTCTAAACGAAATGAGGTATCACTTTGAAAGTTTGGGAAATGAAAGAGGAGGTAATAAAGTCCACGCCTCTGCTTTGTTCCGGTGGAAATTTTGAGAAAAAAAAGTTTTTGAGGAAAATACCAGTGGAAGTTTTCTTTCCCAACTTACGTCCACACGGAATGAGATGTCGTGCTAAAAATTTGGCACGATAAATAGAAGGCATGCAAGAATATGTCTCTGGTCCTAAATAATTAGAATACTGAAAAAAGTTACTATTTTGAAGAAATACCGACCGTGCTGTCGTCAAACCCTGCAAGCAATTTACAATGCTGTCAATGGGCTAGTTATGAGGTTTATATTGATCAAAGTGGGGCAAAACAACAAAAATCGCTCACGAACATTATACAAAAATAATACAACAACTAATGTTTGCACTTTTCATGCAAATAAACAAATTGAAATCATTAAATAGCACGTGTCTGACATACATATCAGCTGCTTCAGAGCAGCACTAGCGCAGCGAGTAGACAATTTCGAACTTCTACGGGCATTAAGGTGCTTTGCCTGAGGAAATAAGCCTCAAGGGCCGGATATCTTTCCAGGTTTTAGGAGAAAATGAACGAACTTCTGCCTAATAACCCGATCGAAATACTACACAAAAAAGTTTAAGAACATTATTTCTATTTTTCCTAACGGAAGTAATTGGTGATTTTTTGATAATCATGAGAAATATCAATAATCATCAATTTCGGTGGATTTTCATCTCTTTTTACAAACAAGTAATAGTTTTTTGTAGAAATAAGACCTTAGCAATTATTTTCCCTGGTTCAAAAAACTACCCAAAAGGCAATTAAATCATAAATTTCAATCACACCCAAAACACTTTAAAAACATTAATTTAAATCATGCCACCGAAAGCAATTCATTATTTTCGAAAATTATCAGATGGATAAATAATTTCCAGATATGGTAACATTTAGCCTATTTCTAAAAATGCGTGAGAGTTGTTGCTAAAATTAGACCTTCACTCTTATCTTCCGTGATCAAAAAATGAAGATAAGTTTTAATAATTCTCAGCTTTGCTAACCTTTGGCCTCTTTTAAAGAATGGATAAGAGTATGTCCTCAAAACAATACTTTGTCTGCTGTCTTAAGTGTTTGAAAAACGACTTAAATTAATTTTCAAACATCAATTTTAATCAGTCACTAGCATTCATTCTTTAATATAATTGCGAACCTATATTAATGAATTAAAGAAAAACACCAGTCAAACTGGCTTTGTCGCTTTGCGCTATTCAGTATAAAAAAAGTAATGGACAGATTATTTAAAATAATATTTACCTAATTGTGAATTCTCTTTCATTTAATAGCGCAAATAAGTGATATAGAATAATGTTATTAGTTCGTATTACAACATGCAAATGACAAAACATGACTGGCATAGCATTCAAACTGAAGCAGAAATGTTAACGACTATCAAATTTGTTTCTCATGAAATTTAAGGTTTATCGCTCGGAAAGTTTTTAGAACCCATAAGAAAGAAGGCGTTCTTCTAAATTTGTTTCAGAGTCGTCAATATTAGTTGAATCGAGTTGAAACTCCAAACTTCTCTTCACAATTAGCTATAGAATAAGAAGTGAAATGTGAGGGCAAGACTTCTCCAAAAGATTGGCGAGTCAGCATGGCGGCGAATGGGCCGGGAAACATAGCGACGAGAGAGAGAGAGAGAGAGAGAGAGAGCGAGAGCACGGCATTTCGTTGACACACTGTTTTCCACTCTGGTTTGCATAAGCGCGAGCTAGCACAGACTGAGGATGGGAGATGCGATAATGCGGGATCACAGGACCCCCCGGGGGGTTCCGACTAAGGGTGTTCGCACAAGAATCTACGTGTGCTGTATGCTGGAAACAGCTCACGCACGTGCCGTCAGTGCACATACACACTTTGCTAATATTGATGTGTATGCAGAGAGAGTATAGTGTTTATCATTGTGAAAAAGCCAGTATTAAAAGCTATTTTAGAAAGTAATATTTTTTAAATATTTCGAATACCTCTGACCAGCATTGTAGTTATGTATGTAAGGACATCCACAGGATTTCGCCGGGAGAGGGTGGTAATCTGAAAAACTGCACCTGATCCCAGCGAAATCACTGTAAAATTTAAGCCATTGTTCACACGCAGGGAGGCTTTTAAATCTATTAACCAGTGAAAGCTCTTGGCACCTTCAAGAGCGCCGATGATAAGGACCATTAGCTTAACAGAATATTCCGGGTACAATCGTCGCAACTCCCTTATAAGGTCTCTATACCTCTCTTTCTTTTCATTGTCCTTGGCTATGATGCTTTTGTCACCTAGTGCCGAAAATTCGATAACGAAAATGGTTCGCTTCTCGAAGTCAAGAAAAACCATGCCAGGTCTGAAGTGTGCAACAGAAACAATTGTCAAGAATATACAGTTCCAGTATATGCGGCACTTCTCATTCTCGACTATTGACTCGATTTCCCTAGGAGCATTTAGAGGAGCGATATTGGGGTTAATGCCGTAAAAGTAACAGAGATGATAATAAAGCACTCTTAGTGCCACATTGCGCCTCTGGATGTAGGTTGTTCCCGCATGAGTTGGACAACTAGACAGTATGTGTATCAAATGCTCAGGGTATGCATGGCATGCCCCGCAGCTATCATTGGGAATGTCTTGACATGCCAAAATAAAACCCTTCATGCCAGACTGCAATCCGGGTGATTTAAGGAAAGCAAAAGTTAGCTCACACGACATTTACTGATCCTCCACATTTCTGTGGAAGATAACGTGCACCCTCCTATCGAGGAGCTGTTCACGGAAGTTTTTCTCTTGTCCTTTCTTAATCCGGTCTTTCAGGAGTGTGTACTTGAGATAGGTAAGATTTCATTTCTTTGTGCTTCCTGACCATTTTAAGAAGAGAGTCTCTCACCATTTGCGACTCTATGTGCTATACCCAGAATAATCCTGTTGTGAAGACATTCAGGATTAAATATTCCGCGACCGCTTTGACGGCGTGAGATGTGGAGTCGCGGAACGGAAGACTTTAGATGCATGCTTTTGTTCATGTGCATAACCTTTCGAATCCCGATATCCAGATGTCTGAGCTCGTTCTTCGTCCATGGTACCACTCCCGGGACACTACCTGGGTACTACCGGGTACTACCGGAACGCAAGCATGGTCGTTGCAAATACATTATTCCTCGTCGACAGTTCGGAAGACTAAATCTGCCGGATGAGACGTTAGTATCTGCTTCTGAGAGTATCCTTTATAAATGTCACATCCTGAATGCGGTTCTGTAGCACACCCAGGCATGTATAAGTCTCTCCAGCGCAAAGGTGTCGTATAGCACTTCTATCGAATAGCCCAGGGTCTTTAGGGATTTCACTAAGTTTTCCTCGTTTCAAATAAACTTTGGCGCATTTGTCTAACCCAAGTTTCTTTCCTATTGTCTCAGTACATCATTCGACAATCCCTATAGCTAGAAATGTTGCTCTTTGTTTTCAGCATAGATCTTAAGATCGTCCATGTATACAATGTGAGGATATATATATATATATATATATATATATATATATATATACACACATAATTATATAATATAATCAATAAAATTGGCAACGTAGCAAACTTCTGATTCTCGAGCGGCGCGGCGGTGCAATAGGTCAACGGTACGTTACCGGGTCGCACCCTAGCAGTGCGATAAATCGTATGCGATTGGTTGGCGCTCTGTGTGTGTGTGCACGGACAGCTTGTGCGTGAGCCGTTTCCGGCATAGTGCACACGTATTTTCTTATGCGAACACCTTAATCTCGGGCACGACCCGATAAAGCTGTCGTGCAAGGCCGTGCCGAGTCCCAATAAATGGTAACGATTCTGTTACACCAGATAGTTGCGGTTCCTTCTAGAATCTTAAAATTTGTACCCACTGCTTATTTAGTAAAGTAATGAATCATGGAAGTATTCAAGTTAACAAACATTAAATAACTTTTAAAAATTTACTTTTTAATTGAAACATAAGATTTCTGCCGTTTAATATCTTACATGTTTCACTTTGGTATTTATTAATGAAAATGAGGTAATTACACCTTGAGTTTAGATCATGAGTCCAATAACCTTAAATAAAGATAAAATAGCATGTTTTATAATATTGTTGATCAGAAAGATATAATTATTACTCGTTTAAAGTGATTGAATGTCATGACGGCCATGTCTAACTAAAGATTTGCATATTGTAATACGAACGGCTGAACGCAATTCAAATACCTGATACGCCCAGTTTTATAATGAGAAATAAAACATTAGATATATATTATTGTAGTTAATTTTCCTAATGGTTCTCTTTAGACCAAACGGCACAGAACGAAAAACTTGTTTTGACTGGTGACCGTTTATATTTGAGCTTCAAATAATTTAGTACTGCCCAAGTACGAATTTTCGGTATTGAAAGTACGGCCCACTACTGGACCAAGCTTGGTAGCCAAAAGTCGGCCAATGTTACTGGACCAATATCAGCGATCAAATCTGCTAGGTGTTTTCCTAGTACTGACACGCAGTAAATTGGCCTTTTAAATTTGCCAAGATTCCGCCGAAGATTAACCAGAAATGATCCATTACTGGACCGAAAGTCGGTATTACTTCAGCAACCTATTTTGGAAGTCAAAACGTCAGAGGACGGCCTAGTAAGGGACCATCAACGGGCCGAAAGTCCGTATTACTCATGGAAAACAAGTTAGAAGTAGAAAAGCCAGAGTCTGACCCAGCAATGGTACTTTACTCTGCCCGCAGTCGGTATTACTCCGTCAAACTATTTTGGAAGTCAAAAAGCCAGAGTACGGCCCAGTAACGGACTACCAAAGGGCTTAAAGTCGGTATTAGTCCGAAAAACCAAATAAGAAGTAGAAAAGCTAGAGTCTGGCCCAGCAATGGAACTTTACTGGGCCCGAAGTCGGTATTACTCCGGCCAACTTTTTTGGAAGTCAAAAAGCCAGAGTTCCGCTCAGTAAAGGTTCATCAAAGTACCGGAAGTCGGTATTACACCGACAAACCATGTCAGAAGTAGAGAAGTCAGAGTCTGGCCTCGCAATAACACTTTACTGGGCCGGAAGTCGGCATTATTTTGGAAAACAAGGTTGAAAGTCAAAAAGCCAGATTGTATTACTCCGACAATCAATTTTAGAAGTAGAAAAGCCAAAGTCTGCCCAGTTACGGTTCACTAAAGGGCCGAAAGTCGAGATTATTCTGTCTAACTATGTTAGAAGAATATTGCCCAGGCGGAAAAATTAAATATAGCTTATATATAGTGTGATGTATTATACATGATATTCATTTGTTTTATGCAAAAAATGTATAGAACAAATAAATATTATGTGTACCACTTAACACTATATATAAATTATATATAATTTTTCCGCCTGGGTATGTCAAAATATTATAAATTACGCAAATCCCAAAACCTGAATAAAGGAAAAAGAATAAATTAGAGCGACCCCAGTGACGAAAGTGAACAACCTCCAAATAAAATATTTAATTTGTCATCCACTGGGTCCACATCTGAATTGAATTTCCTATCGGATAATTGTTCCAAAAAAAATGTCGGTACTGTTAGTGATGATGCTGTCTCCCATTAGTAAGTTAAAATGTTAATTTTTTTACAATGATCATAAAAATAACGTAAGTCCGCCATCTGTCAATTCTGGTTTATATTTTATGTTTTTCTTACATTTTTATTAACGATCCTTCCTAATTTATTATCGAAGTCTTATGCATACAGTATTATTACTCGCTCATTCTGGTTTTATAGTAAACGTAGCGTTATCATGAGGGGTCCTCCATAAACCACGTGGTCGTTATAGGGGAAAGGGGGCGTTTATTGAGATGCACTTCACTTTAAACTGGTAACCAGTGACGAGCAAGTAAAGGTGGCTAAGTGAAGTCTTCAGATATCATTTCGGTAATGGCCCATTAATACATGAAGATCTCGGGCCAATACTAGATGCCAGTGACGAGCAAGTGAAGAAGACCAAGTGGTAACCAAGTTTTGGCCGCCAAGTGCAGCCCTTAGACATCATTTCGGTAATGGAGCAGCACCATCTTATACATAGCAACAACTGGTTACACACAGTTCATTCAAAAAGTTCCGGGACTTCTTTTTTTTCTGAGCGCGCTTAAGGCGATACGCTTTAGTCTCTGTTTGTAATACTTAGTCTGGTTCATTTTGAGTCTAATGCACTTTGGCTTATCGCAATAACTTTAGCCGCTTGTGTGGATTGTACGTTTGAAATTATTGAGATATTTTAGTTTCTCACAATTTAATTAATGGAACAAAGAGCTGCAATTAAGTTTTGTTTCAAACTAGGCAAAAGTGCATCAGAAACATGTAATAGGTTAGAAATGCTCTTATTCAAAATAAGACTGTCATCAGCCCATTAAACGAAATCCGTTGCCGCTAAAACATGCTGTACTTTCTTCTCTTCTAGGGTTTCTTCGCTTTGAATAGGGTACGAACATCGCGCACACGTTTCTTTTGTCCGAGAACCTCATGCACTATGGTGCGAACACTACCTACACTAATTTTAAGTTATTGTGATATTATTTCAACGTTCAGTTGACGATTGTTTGCAAGGAGAGTCCGCACATGCTTGACGTTCCAGTCCGCGACGCTTGAGGTGGGACACTTTTCTTTCGGATCGCCCTGAAGCGATCCTCGGTCATCCGTAAAACGCGCGTACCACTTAAAAACTTTGCTTCGCACTAGGCACCCACTTCAATTAGCATCTTGTGACATATGATATGTTTCTGGAGAACTTTTGCCTGGTTTAAAGCTAAAAAAATCTTAATAATTTCAAACGTATACTGCGCACAAGCGACTGAAGTGATTGAGATGAACAAACTTAGAAAAAAATTTAGTCCCGGAACTTTTTGAATGAACTGTGTAAATTAATTATTCTATATAAGAACCTCATGCGCTACTCTCTAACACAGTTCTGTTTATAATTTTGAAATTTTTTTCGGTTACATAATCTCTGTTTTTCCCAAAGAAAATTGCAATTATTAAGTAGACGTTCCACAAATGATTGGCCCTGAGTAAGCTTCAACTGGAGTAAGTATGAGCTTGGTTGTCTAAAGACGGTTATTTTAATTTCGTAGCTTTTTACCTTGTGCAACAGATACTTTGATGTCTCTTGAAATAAAAATTGGTAAAATTTAACTACTTACTAGTAAAGTTTAACAGATTCGATTAACGATAAGTGAGCCGCAAAAAATTATTAGAAAATAACTAATTCGCTTAGTCCAGATATTTCCTAATTCAATAATGAAACGCAACTATAGAAAAATAGAACATTTTAATTAAGGTGTAACATTTTTAACTCTTTTTCAACAATAATAAGGCCATATTAAGCAATTGTTAATGTGACTTAGCCTGTTTCCTTTTTCCAAATATTTACTTCTGATTGTTTGTAAAAAGTTCAGACAACTAAGAATTTTTTTTATATTCAATGGATCCTCATGTGCTACTTCTTAACAGAATTCTGGTTAAGATTTTTGAAGCTTTTTACGATGTTACACTTTTTCAGTGTTCCAAGCATAACTGAAATGATGCAAGTGAGCGTGGATTTATAAAAAATAAATTGTCTAACAGGTTGTCAACAAATAATAGCTCGTTATACGAAAAAATGTTACGAAAGTAAAAAGTCTTATATTGGGTTAAAGATTATTAAATAATTTACAATAACCAATTCGGTTAATTAAGGGTTCTTATTTTTAAAAATTGTCCTAAAAGATGAAGCAAGAAAGTTTTTCAACTAAGAATAATTAAAAATTGAAACGAGAAAAGTTCAAGTAAAGTAAAAATGCCAATTTTCAACAAAATAGATGAATTTTTAACTAGGAAAGGTCAACTTTTATTAAAAATATAAATTTTAAAGAAAAAATTGCCTGCTTACATTCGTCATTGGACTCTCTCCTGTTCTATTAGGTTAGTTCAGATCCATAGTCAACCCCAAAACCCCGACTAACTTTGAAAATGACTGTACTTCCATTTTCAGTTGAAAACATTAAATCCTGAGCAAAAAAATTAATTCTTAACAAAAAAATTAATTTTTAAATGAATGGTTTTGAAATCACAAAATAAATCTAAGTACGTGCAGTAAAAAAGTTTGCGGAATAAGTATATTTTTAATTAGCTTTTGGTGTTATTCGGCCGCATTTTGTTGTAGTTAAGCTTCTTATTACTATGAAAATCTGGAATTTCGAGACGTACATTCTTGCGCTAGAAAAAACGAAAACAATTTGTCTGATATTTATCTCGTTCTACATAATGCCAATGCTAAATTTCCAAAAATAAATTCTAGAACAAATATTAATTTAAATTCATCGTCATAATCATTCAGTACCCTTCCGCCTGTCGCGCCTTTCTCTACTCGCTTAGATCCCATGACCGACTTTTCGAAAAATGTTGACATTAATGTAACCTATTTAATAAGTTAGTTTCAATTAATGAATGGCTGTCAATTCAAGACAAATACAAATTCAATACAAATTGATTTATATGGAAACACTTACATGGTTATTTAGAGTAATCAATATTTTTATTTTTGTTTTCTGAATAAAACTTGTAATAAATCCCTGAACTCTTTCTCTTATTTGCTTCCTTAACTGTCAATTAATGACATTAAGTTTTTTGAATGTACTTAATTTTCTTAGTCAAACACATGTGATGGTAAGACGCTCTGATCACAAGAGAAAATTATTTAGTATCACGTTAAATTTTTCAAACACAACTTGATGGCACTACAAAAGGTTAGTGAAATTAAATCTGCCAAATTACTTTTAATTGCCAACATTTTTTCATTTTTAAACATTATAATGTTCATTATTTCTTCTCAAACATGTTTTCAAATGTAAATACTCTCAAAAACAAGAATGTGCTGTCTTTTAAAAGAAGAGCTTTCCAAACCAAGTAAGGTTTTTTTTTTAATTCAACAGTCTTCGCTACGCAACCTAAGTCGTACATTAGAACTTATTCTCATTTTTATAGTATACCGTTTTAAAATTTATAATTTGAACAAAATCAGAAATTACAGTAAACAGCGTTAAATTATAGACACAATATTTTTTCTTTCCCCAGGGTGCAAAGAGATTTGTGCATATCAGATGTTTCAATTTCATTGAATAGGAAAATAGACCCAGAAAAAACAGACCCAAAAAAAATAGACCCAGAAAAAACTGAAGGTATCGTTGAAGGCCTCTCATCGATATCTCTACGTGATTTTCGAATCATTAAAAAAATATTATTTAAACAATTATATTGTTTATAATATTTATAATTTGTTTAAACGCTCAGTGAAAAACAAACCATACTCATTGACAACTAGATATCTAATCTGGAATATTTTAGAATGGAATTAAATTTTCCGAAATTTAAAAATTCCAATTTAAACATTGTTTTTGCCCCCTCCATTGTGACTCGAAAAATCACTTGATAAATAATTTTAATAATAAGAACTATAGCTAGAACGAACTAATTGTCCCAGAAAAAAGTGAAGGTATCGTTGAAGGCCTCTCATTCATATCTCTAGGTGATTCAGTGTCTCCAGAACGTGGGATTTTTCGGCCCCCACCCCTCTCCCATCTGGGATTCCACTAATTCTTTTAGGTTTCTACGAATAAGTAATATAATTTTTTATTTAAAAAAATTCCAATACATTTTAAACTATGTTTAAAATTCTCATTAAATAATTTAAAGATTTTAAGGCAATCTTTTTCTTTTTGCCGAATTTCAAAGAAAATCAGGACAAATTTAAATATTTTTTTAATGATTAGAAAGCTTAGAAGGTTCGACAAGATTAGAAACAGAACTTTTTCAAGATTAGTAGGAAAATTTGTAATGGCTTTTTCTTTAAAAAACGTACTTTATGAGAATATTAAAGAAGGTTTTTAAACATGTGAAAGGGTTTCCTAAAATTTAAAAGAAGATTGTAGAAGATTTTAAAGCAAAATGTTTCAATTTGGTTAGATTATAATAAACAGATCGAAATGGAGTGAATGCAAGAAATATTAGGAAGAATTAAAGAGATTCAAATCGAATTTTAAACTTAAGTTCTGTTAGAAACTTAGATTTTTAAAGAATTTAAACATAAACTTCAGAAACTTTAAAGGAATTCCGAAAGATTTCAAGGAGGTAAAACTATTTTTCTTAAAATTCCTGGGAAAAATTTAAAAGATTATGAGTGAATTTTTTCAAATCTTGAATTAAGGAACATAATTCTTATTAGGCTTAATTAAATTATATTTTGGTTTAAAAATCTACTTTCAAATTTGAGTAAGTTTGAGAGATATTCAGAAATTTTGAAAGGATTCGAAAAAGAATTAACACTTGTAAAGATTTTTCAAGAATTTTGTAAGTTTTCAGGAAGATCAAAAAAATTCTTTAGTTTCCTAGAAATAATTTAAATAATTTTTCATTTCGAAAAATTAATTTCAGAAGATTATTTTGAAGAATTTAAAAACATTCAAAAAAACTTTAAAAATGGTCAAAGTATCTGAAAAAAATTAAAGACAATTTTTTTTAATTTTGCAAAATAACAAAAAAATGAGGAAAAATTTTAATCCATTTTATAGATTAGAAGACCTGACAAAATTAGAAAAAAGAATTATTTTCCTAATTATCGTGTGAAAATTTTAAATGATTTTTTATTTTGAAAAATGTGCTTTAAAAGAAAATTAAAGAAGATTTTTAAACACAATTATTAAGCAATAATTAACATAAATTTTTATTTCAAACAATTAATTTGAAAACATTATTTTTAATCATTTCAAAACATTGCAAAAGATTTCAAACATTCTCAAAGCATCTGAACAACTTAAAAGGCATTTTTTTAAATTTTGCAGAATTAAAAAAAATCAGGAAAAATTGGAATAATTTTTAAAGATTAGAGATTTGAACGTCTGACAAGATTAGAAAAACATAATTATTTTTCTAATAATCGTGTGAAAGTTTTAAATAATTTTTTAATTAAAAAAAATGTACTTAAAAAAAATGCAAGCAGATTTTTAAACACATCAAACGATTTCCTAAAATTGAAAAGATGAGTGTAGAAGATTTTAAAGCAAAATGCTTCAATTTGATATGATTAGAAAGTTAAAAAAAAATTAATAATCAATTGAATTCAGAAAGTATTAAGTAGACTTGATGAGATTAAAAAAAATGTAAACTTTAAAAGTGTTTTAGAAACGCAAAAGATAAACTTTAGGAACTTTAAAAGAATCTCGAAATATTTCATGAGAATAAACATATCTTTTATGACACATCTGATATATTCGAAAATCTTTTTTTTTTAATTTTCTTAAGAATCTCATAATAATTATTAACATATAAATTTATAAGAAAACTGATAATACTTATTTCATTTATATGGAAACTTTACAAAATCCTTAATGCCTTAGAATACTTATCTCAAAATTACAAAATTTAGCTTTTAAAATTTTATTTTAATTGTAAAATAATTTGAATTGGATATTGATTGTAAATAATTCTAAAATAAATCCAACAAAATTCATTTTATGGAGAAATATCTCATGATTATAACAAGAGAAAAAAATTGTAAAGGTAAGTCTTTGTAGCATTTTAATAAATAATGAACATATTTTTAGATTATTTTTCTTTGATTCTGGCAGAGGGTCAAACATGGTACAAAAAACCGTCGTGAAATTTCAAATAAAAACTGTACTTTCTATACATTAATTTTTTTAATTAAAAATAATAATAGCTGTATCAATATTGCCAAAATTTATTTGAATATGATACACATTGATTTTTATTTTAAAAATTCCTGTAAATAGTTAGTGTTTTTTAAATTTTACGATATTTTCGCACCATGTTTGACCTTAGGGAATAGATTTCAGGAATAAAATTATAAAAATATATCCATTAGTTAGTAAAATACTATGAAGAATCGCCTTTCAAATTATAGTTGAAGTTGAAGAAATAGATATTTCTCTTATCGTTTTTCAGTATATGATTTTTCACTAAACATAAAGCAGATTAAAATACACTTTGAAAATAAAAATAAGAAAGCTCAGAAATTCATGCAGTTTTCTGTTCAGAAAATCCCACACTTTTTTAAATAAGATGCCTAAAATTGCATGAAAAGAGATGTATCAAAAAAGAACCTAGAGGACTTTACATTTTTTTATTTTATTGGATTTAAAAAAATATTAGAAAAATTTGATTCTTTTTAAAAGATGTTTAGGACATTTAAAAGTTTGGAAGATATCAACGAATATTTGATAAATTTTGAGAAATTTTTTCAAGTTTTTAAATATTTCTAATACGTTTAAAACAAAATAAATTCTAAAAAAAATATTTTTGACTCACCACATTTTTCTCAAAATTTTAAAAAAGCATTCAAGATGTAAAAAACTTGACTTACATAATCTTCTAAATTTCTCACATGAATTTTAAGAAAAATAATTTGATCTTCTTGAAATCTTTCCGAATTCTCTTATAGCTTTTAAAGTTTTTTTTTTTAATCTTTAAAAATCTACATTTAAAAAAAATTTAGGTTTAAAATTAGATTTGAATCTCTTCCATTCTGCTGAATATTTCTTGAATTTACTGGATTATTTACGTTTTTTAAAACTTTTAAATCTTCTCAAATTGAAACATTTTGCTTTAAAATCTTCTACACTCTTCTTTTGAATTTTAGGAAATCGTTTGACGTGTTTAAAAATCATTTTGAATCTTGTTTTAAATTACATATTTGTAAATAAAAATTATTACAAATTTTCAAACGATTATGAGAAAAATAATTTTTTTTTTTCTAATATTTTCAGACCTTTTAATCTTCTAATCTTTAAGAATTATTCCAATTTTTCCTGACTTTTTTGCAAGTTTTAATTATTTTTTAATTGTTTCACAATTTCTGAATCTCTCTTAAACTTAATCAAATTTGAAAGCAAATTTTACAAACCAACATAAACATAACAAAAAGTGGTGCAACAAAATTGCACAAGAAGAGTTAATAAGAATTAAATTCCTTATTTTTTCTAAAATTATATGAAATGGCAAAATTACAAAATAATTTTTAGAAAATGTGATCTTTTTTTTAAATTTTCTCCGAGAATTTGAGAATTCATTCCATTCCATTTTTGGTTCAAAATAATTTTTTCAGTCAAAAATTCTTATTTTTTGGTAGGAAATCATTCTTCTTGTTTAAAAATTCATCTATTTTAACCAAGAATTCATTTCTTTGGATGAAAATGCATTTTTTGGTGAAACTTTTTTTATTTTGGTATAAAATGGTTGAAAGTTCATCTATTTTTTTGAAAATTAAAATATTTTGCTGAAAAATTGTTGACTGTAAATTAATTTTTAAAACTGATAATGTAACCGGTTTTCGTTGAAAATTTATCTATTTTGTTCAGAAAAATTTTTGTTGATTTAAAATTAATTTTGAAAATTTTGAATTTCTGTTTTCGGTAGAAAATTATTGGTTTGAAAAATAAATTATTTGTTTGCAAATTTAATTTTTTTCTTGGACATTTAAATATTTTGTTAAAACTTTGATTTTTTGGGGTTGATAATTATTTTTCAACTGAAAATTTATCTATTCAATTTGTCGTTTAAACATTATAATTTTAGTGGAAAATTAATTTCTTTTGTTGAAAATTCCATTTTTGTCTGAAAATTTAACTAGTCCATTTTTGATCGAAGACTTATTTTTTTTCGTTTAAACTTCGTTTCTATAGATGAAAATTGAACAATTTTGTTGACACTTTTTTTTCTTGAAAAATTTTCTTTTTAGTTATAAATTTATCCTCTTCGTTGGCGAATTATTCTTCTTTAAAAATTCATTTTTTTAGATTATAATTAATTTCTCTTGTTGAAAATTCGCATTTATTAGGTTTAAAAATTAAATTTTTCAACTGAAAACTTCAGTATAAACTATAATGTTTAAGTTAAAAAATGTATTTTTAAAAGTAATTTCTTAAGTTGAAGATTTAACTATTTCGTCGAAATTTTTTTTTTATTTGTTAAAAATCAATTGTTTACTAAAAATATAACTAAGGCATGCAGCACTTAATTTGAAACATTTTAGACCTATTTACATAAAGTCTATTATATTTGCCTCTTCGCAATAAGCCTAATGATCTAAGGTAATTCGGGATTTCAAAACCTGAATAAATTTGAGGAGCAGCTAGATCGTTATTCGTAAAGTCGGGAGAGCTCGGGTGCTTGCTCGTGCATTTTCGGATTTACACGAGACTGCGTTTCGCAGCCTTTAACAGAGCCGACTCAGAGTGGAGGGGGTAAAAACAATGTTTAAATTGGAATTTTAACATTTCGAAAAATTTAATTTAATTCTAAAATACTCCAGATTAGACATCTAGTTGTCAGTCAGTATGAATTGTTGTTTACTGATTGCTTAAACAAATTATAAATATTATAAGCAATATAATTGTTTAAATAATAATTTTTTTTAATGATTCGAAAATAACCTAGAGAATGCATGAGAGGCCTTCAACGATACCTTCAGTTTTTTTCTGGGACAATTAGTTTGTTCTAGCTAGAGTTCCCAATTTTAAAATTCATTTTCAAGGGTTTTTTCGACTCAGAGTGGAGGGGGTAAAAACAATGCTTATATTGGAATTTTCACATTTCGTAAAATTTAATTTCATTATAAAATAATCCAGATTAGATATCTAGTTATCAGAAAGTCTGAATTGTTGTTCACTGGTTGTTTAAACAAATTATAAATATTAAATAAAAAAAGTAAATAATTAGGGTCAATGCTTCAATGCAAGAACACTTAAGGAAATCGCTGATTATAACTAGCCCGTTTCACGTTATAATAATTGATTTTTCTTACAAAACTTTTGAAAATAGATTCGTAAAGTTTTGAATTTCATAAACCGATAAAGAAAATTTTTTGTTACAAACAACATTTATAAAAACGAATTAAATAGCGCAAAATTAACGAAGACACCAGTGAATGAATACAGTGAGAAAATGAATGTACTGTAGAGGACCAGTGAATAAACATTATAGTCACTAGAATTCAAAATTTAAGTATAACATTACATAGGTATTTTACAAAATAAGCAATTAAATAATGTAAAATATTAGAAAGCGTTGCGTAATTCATTCAATATATTATTTTAATAGAAAATACAAAAAATTTACGTATAAAGAAAGGCGGGAATACAAAAGTTTAACACAGAAAGTAAGTCCGGACGGACGACCGCCGCAGAATTGTTTGTAGGGCCCAAATTTTGACCATTCGGGACTAGCAAGTGGAAGACGTGCCAAACGATCAGTTCCGGAGACGCCCGAGCAATCACTTACCATTTGGAAATTTATAAAAGGTTATTATATACAGATGCTATTATATATAATATACTACTATATATATATATATATATGTGTGTGTATGTGTGTCTGTGCGTGTATATAGTACTACATAATTCTATAAAATATTATTCTCAATAACTATAAAGGATGTTTGAGTATAACAAAAAAGTTTAGGGAGAACGAACCTTAAAATATCATTTTGACTGAATGTGTTGATTTACGCAGCGTACGTAATTTCATGGTCGACGACGGGAAATTTACGTCCTGCATGTATTTCTTCATGGCGGTCGCAGGTTGAGAAGAAAAATATGTATTTCTCACAGAACTGTGCTTATTTACAATGTGGCATACCGATCAAATAATTTCCATCGTCGGAGGATGTAAATTTACACCAACTTTTTTTTACAGTGTATAACTATTTATTAATAGCTTCGATATTTCTAGTGACTATAAAACAAAAACTTATTTACACCTAACATTAATAACGAAACAACAGCCAGCTTTCGGTCACAGTTTTGCTTCAATGACCGAACACAGCATTTGTTCACTGGAACGCGGGCAAGTCAAAAGCCCACAACCTGAACACCCGTTTATTAATAAAAAACGTCCTTTTTGTTAAAAAATGTTGTGGTAAATTGAATAATAATATCTTACATCTACAACAGCACAACTTTGATGCACCGTGATCGATAACGCTTCACATTCAAGTAGTTTTTGAAATTATATATGCAAATTTAATGCAATGAATCGTATATAGAAAATCATATAAATTTTAGTTTTGAAAGGTTATGTTTATGTATTTTTCGGATTAAGGCTCAGTCACTGGGGGG
>NC_046663.1:75661725-75669926 GCF_010883055.1 Belonocnema kinseyi
TTGGGCCACTGACCTTAAATCTAAATAAAAAAGAAATTAATTTTAGACTAAGTAGTTGCATCTTTAACAATAGAGTAAAAATATCGAAAAATAGATCTTAATTTGTACCAAATATTTGAATTTTCAACAGATTTATTTTATTGATTTTTTATTGATTTATTGATTTTTTATTTCACACCATTTAATATGATATGATTTATAATTTCAACCAGAAATGTTTAAATAGCTGTTTAATTTGTAAGAGTTTGAAAGCGTGGACTCTGATATCCCATAAAATATATCTTATATAACTTCACAATTCTCGAAAAAAATGTGAAGAATAGAAAATTTCTGAAATATAGAAATTCCGAATGAAAAAATTCTTCAATAATAAAATTCTCGAGCGTTTTGACCCCCCTGAAATCAGTCCAAGACCATTGAAGGCAACACCCGACACTAGACTGAAAACGAGAGTTTGGTGTACAATAATTTTTCAGGTTTGAAAAGAAAAGTAAAATTGACGAAAGGGAGTTTAGGACACCTAATATTTGAAATAAAAATCGCCCGCTGACTCGCTAAGATGACTGAGCAGAATGGTGGCTCATATTTTAAAAAGTCTATGGAATGACACCTATTGTAATTATAATTCTGAAATAGATGCCTTAGGAACATATGACGTTGTCATGTAGTAAACTTTTAAGAGAGAATAAATTCTTTTGGTCTTTCATGCTAAAGTTGCATTTGTTTATAAATATTATATAATAAACTTATAATATCGTAAAAGAACTAGAGAAATACAAAAGTTGGTTGCTATCCTCTGAGCGAGATTTAACTGGATTTGTTACCAATATTTGAAAATCATTACTCCACTGAGCATAATATATACTTTTCAGGCTTATCCTTATATTCAGAAGCTCATTTGAGACAGAATATTTGCAATAACTGGCAAAATGTGACTTTCAGAAGAGCGCAGATTTCTAAAAAATAGATTGTTTTCAAGGCTGTGAATAAATAATGGCTCGCCTTTTTTTTGTGCCACATATAATTTTAAAAAAGGCAAAAAAATATATGACAGTGGATGTTCTGTCGGTACCCGCAAAAAACTTATCTGCCGGTACCGGCAATAAAGTTTTCTGCCGGTACATTATTATATTTTTATTACATTCCTAATGACATTTTTATCACATTATTACACTCTCATTGTTACTGTACATAACATTATTTCTGCGCTTAGTCACAGGGCTACGGTTCAACAATATTTCTGAGAACCGCCGGAAAGGTGTGCCTTTCCGCTCCCGCAACGTGCTGGACAGGGGTGAGAGCTTGACCAACATTATTTCAGTGACTGGTCAAAGGGGTGCTTTCCCGCCCTCACAAGGTGTTGGAAAAGGGAAGGGGCTTGACCAAAATTATTTCTGTAACCGCTTAAAGGGGTACCTTCCCGCCGGCGCCGCCGCAAGACATTGGAAAGGGGACGGGGCTTGCTCAACCTTATTTATGTGATCAGTTACAGGTGTTCCTGTCCGACCACACGAGGCTTTGGAAAGGGGTATGGGTTTGACTAACATTTTTTATGTGTTCTGATACAGGGATCATTTTGCGCCTACACGAGACGTTGTAAAAGGGTACTAAGTTGACCTCTTATAATAAATATCTCTTAAATCACATTGTCTTACTGTCAGGTGTCTGACAGTCCCTTCGGTATGCTAAAAATCGGCACGGACAGAGAAATTTATTGATGGTACCGGCAGAAAATTTGTTTGCCGGTACCGGCAGTCTATCCACCATGAAAATATATTTCCTTCATCCGAGAAGAGGAAAATAAGTATGAACTTGAGTGTTGAAAGAAGTAAATTTTAGTTTTTTATCTGTGTGGAAGGTGTCAGTGGAGTGCGAGGCTGGGAGTCTAAGGGATGAATACGATTGTGAGGGGTACATTGGGAAGATAGAAATTAATTTACATTATATTTGGGAGGTAGAATTGGGCTAAATAGGAAAATTGAGGTTAGGTTTGCGAGGGAGCGAGGTAGTTTTGGGGTCAGGAGATTGGACTCTCATAGCGGATAAAGGTGGTTTTTGCAGTGCTAAGGTATGTTAAGGGTAAGAAAAGGGTGTATGCAGGGGATGTGACGGGTAAAATAGGGCAAAGAAACCTTAATTTTAGGGCGGTGAGCGACAGCAGCCTTAAGAGATGTCTGTTGGCTGCAGTGCGTACTTGGGTGTATGGATAAGTTACAGTTACCGACGGAAGAGCGGGAGGTGGGCAGCGAGAGTACTGGCAGTGCTGGTAGTGAATTTGACGGGGAGAAAATTTCCAGAAGAACACGATGGCCAGTTATGCGTGTCTTGATGTCAAGTAGCGCGTCAGGGAGGGGGAAGAATCGGAGAGAAGGAAGTGATAAGGCAAGGAAGAGAGCGTCCAGTGCAAGCGAGGGTCAGGATCTCTTGAAGAGGAAAAGGGAAAGCAAAGAGAGTCCGGAGAAGGCTAGAGAGTCTATTTAAAAAAAGCGTACGAACATGGAGACCCCCCCCCCCTAAAAATGGAGGGGCAGGCGGAGAAGGAGGTTCTCGGGGTGCTGATAGGTGAGATCAGAGGGTTAAGGGAGGAAGTAAGGGGAGTTGTGGAGCAGATGGAAAGTATGAGGGAGGACCTCAGGGTAAGAGATGAGAGATGGGAAAAGGAAGTAAAAGAGATGAGGGGAAAAGTAGAAGGATTGCAGAGGGAGTTGGCGTCGGTAAGGAAGCAAAAAGAAGAAAAAATAAAGGAGATGGAAGAGGATATTAGGGAATCGGAAAGTGTATGGTCATATAAAAGAGAAGATGAGAAGGGCACATGTGGTGATGGGGTTGGCAAGGAATACGCCAAACTATATTGTCAGAAGGGAGACAGGAAGAACAAGTTCAGGGATTATAACAAGGAGTCGAGCGTGTAAATATGAGGAGAAATTTTTGGAAGAGGGGGGAAGTAAGCTGTTTAGGGAGTGTTGGTGGGAAAAGGAGAACAGAAGTAGTGGTGCAAAGATGGAGGTGGATAGGGAAAGGTATTTTAGAACGAATGGATTGCAGATGGATGAAGTGAGAAGGTTGCAAGAGGAAGGAAGGTATATGACTCGGTTCAAAAGAATGGCATGGAGAAAGAGAAGGCAGAAGGAGAGGAGAGATTAAGAGAGTCAAGGTACAACGGGAACTATGTGTAGATTGTGCCAAGGGAGAGATCGCAATATTTGTGTGAAAAAGGAGAGCAAGAAAGTCAGGAACTTATAGCGAGAATGAGATGCGGTTGCATGGAGAATTATAATAGTTTCTGGCTTTCTAGTGAGAAGAGAATCTGTGAACTGTGCGGAAAGGGGGATGCAAAACTTGAACACTGGTTAGAGGAATGTGAAGAGGTGTTAAGGAGTGGGATAAGCATGGAGGTATTGTTGAATGAAAGAGGGGACAAAAGGGCAGTAGCATAGGTGAAGGGGGTGTTTGGTAAGATGGAGAAGAATAGAAGGAAGGAGGAAGAGAAATGGAAAAGGAAGGATTTCACATAGGAGAGGAAGTAGATGTACGAAGACTGTAAATATTGTTAATAGTAGTTAAGTATTAGGCGTTTACCGCGGTGACAGAGACGGGCATTGCGAAGCATAGCGAGAAAAGAGAGAAATGCGTACGAGCCGAGGTGAGGCGCAGCGAGGAAGGTTAGGATATAGGAGCGAGCGGATTAGTTATAAGGTGTGGATGGATGGTAATTTGTAAGAGATAGCTGTAAGAAAATTCTGTAAAAAATGTAATTGTAAGCAAGTCAATTTTGTAACGTCAACAGGCCGAAAAATAAACGTTTATCTATCTAGTAAAAAACTAATTGCTTGTTTGAAAAAATCTTAAGACATGTAAAATATCCTTAATATACATAAAGATTTTTATTTTAATATGTGCTGGACACTTGAATTAGGTGCCTTGTGAATATGTACAGAGAAGTGGGAGCAACAGTGTTTGCACACCTCTATTTTATGACTTATTAAGTTCTCTGAATTTTAAATATATCCTAACTAGAAAAATTTCTCTTTGAAGTGTTGATTGCTTTCGAAATTTTGTATAACATAAAACCATGGTGAAGCCAGTTTCTCTATTTTTTCAATAGGTTTTGGAAAAATAGTGACATTTTAATGTTTTCTTAAATATTTTTAAATTCTCTTTGGCTGATTTCGAAGCTATTTTTGCACCATATAACAAAAGCTTACGAGTATACATCTTACAAATTTTCTTATCGCATTGCATGAAGTCAAAGTTGTAACAAAAAAGTTGAAAAACTGTGACAGTCTGACAGCTAGTGTTCCGAAATCTGTTTCCTTTTAAATTCTAGAATTATCACTCTCTTTTATTGTTGAATAATAATGAATTGAAAGTGTTCTGATTTAGATTCATTCAGTAGTGAGAATCTGTGTACTCTAGCAGCAAGAATAAGTACAAGTAGCAATTTAGGTACAAGTAACCAATAAGAATGCGTGGGAAAATCTGCTGACTGCTAAATAAAAAAAGGCTTACAGTGCAGCGTACGATCGTCTTATGAAGTAGATTTTGTCATCAAATCATATTAAAATGTTGATAAAAATAACTGACTTATGTTTTGAGCCTCCGGCTGATGCTCCAACATTCACACTCGCACACAATCACCTATTTGGTGCACTTGTATTACAAATAACTATTGCATAATATACGAAACTTATAATCATAAAGTTTCTATGAATGTTCTTTAAAAAATAGATTTATTTAGTTCCTATTCCTATTTTCGTACAGATAAGATGTTTTCTAATTTTTCCAACTTTTTGTTACAACTTCAAGTTCTTGAAATGTGATCAGAAAATTCTTAAGATTTACATTATTAAACTTCTAAGAAACAGTGAAGAAATAGCTAAGAAAACATTAAAATTTACACTATTTTTGCAATATCTACATACTAAAACAATAAACAAATTAGCTTCACTCTGGGCTTATTATATACAGTATTTTGAGAGCACTCAACATTTGAAATACAAAATTTTTCAGCTCTGGTACATAATAATGTACAATTGCCTAATCCGAATTTCTTGAAATCCTTAGGCTTCAATGTGTATGCATAAAGTTGGTGACCAGCCTAAAACTTGCTCTACTAAGTACCCCTCTTATTTGACGTGACGAAAATTCTGTAAAAAATTTATGATTTGAGGGCTAATTCCAAAAATTAAATAACACTAAGAAAAAACAGTCTCCAGACTTACTAAAGTGAAACTGATGTTGGGAACCCAGGTCCATTTATTTTACATTGAAGATTACAGAAGCAATTTATCCTATTCAGAAATAGGACACACAAGAAATGATACCAGTGAAGCTCATTTCTTTTCTAATTCAAAACAACACTCATTCAGGCGTATTTTTGAGGATTAAAGTTTTTCTGTGTTCTTATTGTTTCAATCAATTTAAAAATCTTCTACTGAGGCGTCCTTTGATTAGAGTTTTTATTTTTTAGGAGCTCACCTTATTAAAATTTCACCAAAAAAATATTCGCTATTTTAGACATTAGAAACTTAACAGAATTAAATTAAACTATCAATCTTGCAGTCCCAAAAATTTGTTTCATCAGGTCACATGTTAATTTAGGTGTAATATTTTTGCACTGCAGATTTTTTGGTGGAATTTCATGTTTATTTTTTCATTGTTTAAAACAAAATACGTGCAATTAATTTAATTATAAATGGCAATTTTCTTTAAAGATGAATAATTCAGTCCATAGTCAGACATTTTTTAATTCTAGTTTTTTTTACTAAATACGCAAAACCGGAAAAACTAATAAAAATACAGAAAATTCTTTAAATTTCTAGAGAAAATGTAGCTACAGGAGTTTGACTAAAATATTCTTATAATTGGTTGAATAGATTGGACTGCCTGCAGATCTAAAATTGGATTTATTTTTGTTTTGTTTTTGCTTTCAAACCTTATGAAACATCATATACAATCATTCTTATGTTTATTTTGCATGGGCGAGCTCTTCAGCTTCTAATTTTCATTAAAATTGGTTGAGAAATGCGCCGACAATGTCACCTAAAATATTTGTTAACCTTTGTACTAGAATTATCAGCTTCTAGTTTTATCTAACTAATTCTTTTTAAAATATTTTTCGAAAAAGAATTTTAAAATTGAACTAAAAAAAATAGTGGGATCATTCAATTGAATTACACCTTGATGAATCATATTTTTATTCTTAATATCGAAAATGTTCATCTTACAAAATTCTTCTAATTTCAAATTATCGTGCTTTGTGGACCTATTGATCTTCTAGAATAAGAAAAACATTAAATCAAATACTAAGGAAAAGTATTAAAAGTACTTCTCTTCGAAAGAAAAGAAAATTAAGAAGTAAAACTCCGTATCCTGCAAAATTTTGCTGCGCTCGTTGAGGATCCCATTTTAAATATTTATGTGTAATTATACTTAGAAAGAAAGTTTTATATTGATATAGTTACAAAATAAAATAAGTAAATGTAGGTAATTTCCATACTTAATTTTTGTTAATTCAATTTCTTTTGTTATTTCCCGTATTCCCGTTAAGATTTTCAATGTTTTCAAATTATAAATTAAGCAATGCGAAATTTGAAAATGATTTATATTTTCGTTGAAAACCGATAGCTCTCTTTCTCTCTCTCTCGCTCGATAAGTTATGCAAATATTAAACACAGCCATTGCAATAAGGACTAGTATCATTCTCTTGAAAGTATTCAGTTTCTTGTCTAACATTGTTATTTCACGATTTTCTTTTCAGAAAAATTCTTCATTGGAAGAAAATTGACTAAAAAAACAGTTTTCAAGATGAAGGAGAAAGTGGCATTTGTTTTGTTTCTGAGTAAGTAAGCATATCTATACAAAAATAAATATACTTTTACTTACTGCTAATAGACATATTTCATTTTTGTATTCTGAATTTCAATATCTAAAGCAAATAAATCGCTGAAATTTTGAAAAACGACAGAAAATCTATCAGAACATTTTCGTCAGGCTGCTTTTGTTCATAATGTAATTTATTTTTGTCAGAATTTAAAACAAGTTCTAGGTAAATCATATATTAGCTCAATCTAATGTCATGTGAAGCTAATTTGAAAAGTCTGTTAAAAACGTCTTTCCACAGATTATCACGAATTATAACATTAATTACTTACAGCATTCAGACCAATAGAAATAAGACATACATTTAAAGAAATAGATTAGTTAAGCAAATTTTAAACGCATTTTGATATCAATATATTATTAAATGGTATAAGTTAAGAAAACAATATATTTTTCTTTTTAATTGAATATTTTTTTGATGAGAACAGTGCACAAAATATAGTTCAGTTTTTTATATTTAAATGTATTTTTTGATATTCGTATACGCTATCACTTTCAGATATTTTCTTTGAAATAACCAAAAGAGTAATTGGAGTAATTTTGAGTGTTGTTATTTTGCGTATTTTTACATAACGAAAATTCCATGTACCTTTTTATAGCTTCTGAATCGTTTAGAATGCTTCTAATGCATTCACATTCTTTTAAATTCATTGAAATTCATTGAAATCTTCTATATTCCTCGAAGTTTCCTGAATGATCTGAATTCCTCGAGTATTATACTTACATCATATTTATTGAAATCCTAGCAGTATTCAAATCAATTAGAGGGTTTATTTTAGCCTGAATAGATGCTAAGAGTATATTATGCGTCTACATGTGACTCTTAAAATTGATAGAGCTAGATTACAGTAATTATAGATCAAATGACCTTGCTGGCAGCAGGTTTTGCCACCTTTCCGCTTTCTTCGGTGTTGAGGTCACTACCTCCACAGCGTTTTGCATCCTCAGCTTCTTACTTAGTGGCTTGGAGCAGCCAGCCTCAGCGGGACTCAAGGAGAACTCCCTCTTTTCCCGTGATGGGTAGCGGGAGTCTCCACGGCTTCTTCAGTCTGTGTTGCGCTGTGGCTGGTGTCCCTTGTGGAGCTTCTCTTCGTACGGGATCTCTCCAATGCCTTGTCGATATCGTCCAAGTCCACATCAACCACTTCATAAACCCATATGCCATGCTGAAGTTTAGTAAGGCCCTTCTCCGTTAAGCTCTGCGCCTTCTCTACACCATGTTTTACAGTCTGTCAAGTTAAAGCGTGGGTGGCTTTACTCGCAGTCGGTAAGGTGTATCGACATGATTTTGGTGTCAAAATATTAAGAAGAGCTCCCTC
>NC_046663.1:75670026-75677347 GCF_010883055.1 Belonocnema kinseyi
GAAAGAGGGAGCTCTTCTTAATATTTTGACACCAAAATCATGTCGATACACCTTACTGACTGCGAGTAAAGCCACCCACGCTTTAACTTGACAGACTGTATCACTTCAAACATCTTGCTTGTCTTGTCTCAGAAGCACTTCATGTTTTTCAATATTCCACTTAACTCCTTAAAAAGAGCAAATGCATCCCTAAGATGTTCACCCATTAGTCCAGAACTTCCTCTGTCATTTACGATAAGCTGCTCCACAGTTAGGGGCACATCGTCATCATGTAGCTCCTCACTTTCACTTCGGTTTGATTTTTCTGTAATGGTCGCCATAATAATCCCACCGAAGAGCTAGGGAAGTAAAGGTCCACCTCCGCAGAGCCACGCATGCGGAGGTAAGATCTATATACTATAGAAGGCGACCTGGTATCAAATCCTAAAATAGAGCAGGGAGGGGCACCTACACCAGTGCCCAAAACTAGCAAGACGAGGAGGAAGAATCAGAGCCGTACTCAAAGACCTCAGGATCAAAGGATGCTGGAGGTGAGGCACGGAGGGCCACAAGTCTGTTGAGTTCGCGATTTGACCATCTGCCGGGGTCTATGAAATGTGTGCCATTTAGGGAGGCAGCCCCGTCGAGGAAGCCTCCTAGATGACAGAAATAAATGGGCAAGCCCAGCCAAGATGCTCGGGCCCTTTGCACAACATCGCCGTTCTGCTAAGGACGATGTGTAACATCTTGGTTAGGACATGGAACCAGTTTTTTTCGAGAGGATGGAACCAACAAGAGACAGAAGCATACCATCAAACAATCCTAATCAGGATGATCAATTATGATTTCGGAACTTCCGAATTATGCTCATTAATTTCAAAAGTGTGATCTGCGAATTGAACAGAGTCATTTCTATTTCTTATAAAATTTTTAATTAGTATAACACGATTGGTCGGTAGATTCAATTCACGTAATCTTATTAATAATAGCCTTTTGCTCACTTTATCAAAAGCCCTTGAAAAATCGAAAAAAGACTACATTAACTTGCTTCTTACTCTTTACCGCTTTCGAGGTATATTCTGTAAATTCGCTCAAGTTGTGACTGCAGACTTTCTCGGCACTAACCCGTGCTGTGCAGGACTCAATGACGTATTTAGATATGACATAACTGTATCAGCTATATACATCTCGAATATTTTGGAAAAGTTCTTTGCAACTGAAATAGGATGATATTTTTTAGGTCAGATCTATCATCCCTTTAAAAACTGATTCTACTTCGGTGTTTTTGTATTGTAATAAATTCCATTATTGAGAGCAATGCTTTAAAAATATGGAAGTGGTTCACTAACTGTCCATCATATCTCCGTCTGCCGTGTAAACTCTTTTAAAGTGTTTTGCAAGTACTCCAACAATCTATCCCTTGTCGCACAATTTAGAGCCGGCATACATAATGATTCCAGGAATCCTAGTTCCATTCTTTCAAATTTAAGAATAAATTCTAAATCTTCGCAGGATCGCTCTGCAGAGAGTTATGCGCATGTGCTAAGTAATTTTTGTGATAATCTGTGGTCATTTTTTAAAACGATTTTGTAAGTTTTATTAAAATATTTTATATGAGCCACCGATTTGTTTATTTTACCTCGCACTTTGTATTTGATTTTTAAATAGTTTTTTTAATGTATTAGAAGTCCAGATAGGGTGATGATTGGCCGAGTTAATCTGTGAAGTAGGAATAGGTTCACATATTTTCTTTAGTGTTTCATCATAAAGATATTTGCACGCTGTCTCCGAATAATTGATCTTATACAACTCTTGTCAATCTTTCAAACCCTCTTTTCTTGAATTCAAATCGTTTCCGATAATCTATCTTAAACTTATAAAGTGCATCATTAGACAAGCAGTTACAATCGAATAGTAAAGTTGGATGGTGCTCATCCTCAATAACCATAGTATCTGAAGTTGTTTTTACTGTACACATAGTGTTTGCAAAAACTAAGTCAAAACAACTATTGTTATTGTTGAAGATTTTGTTGCGTTGTGTTAAATACATAGATGTAGCATGTTCGCACATTTTATCTGCTCTAATATGTGCGAGAAAACCTTTAAAAGAAGGATTGTTGTTTAATATTGAAATCTCCAGCAATTATAATTTTCTTCTAAAGTAATCATTGTATCCTAACAAACCAATTTTCTCTGTATATAATACAAATTCGTCAAACGGTAAAGTCGGAGGTGTATATAGAACAACTTAAAAACTTAATCGCCTATCATTCAAATAGTAGATACTTAGCTTTTTTCACTCCGCATCCTTGTTTTCCACCGAAGTTCTCTTCTTGTCTTCTTTTCCGATTATGGCATGTACTCCTTGCCCATATGCGATTCGAAGATCCGCTTCCACTTTTAACCAAAGGTTATTGTTTCGCTCGCGATAATTTCTACCTGGTTAACTTGTTCTTCCAATACAGAAAATCAATCTTCCATACTTTTTATCCTTTAATCAATGACTTTCTAGTCTTTTTAATATTACCTACTCGATGCTTTGTTTAATCAAATTCTTTGCCCATTGCCTCTCAACGACTATATATTTTGTCCTCTAATGTGTCCATTCTCTTTTCGAGAATGTCCTTTAAAAACACCAAATGTACAAAATCTATGTCGTCGTTTTTCGTCCAATTCGCGGGTCAATTTATACGAGCAGTACAGCAAGAGACAAGAGTAGTAATGAGTCACCAATTAATTTCTCGTTGAAATTTACTTCAGGAATTGCACTGACTTGGGTACATATCTGAACGTAGAATTTTCCGCTCTATCGATTGCAGATGTAAAAAAAGGCAGTTTCCATTAAAACAAAACAAAGTTCTCCTTCAAAAAGCCATGAAGGTCAACTTCAAGGTCAAAATACAGATGACCATTGAGATCCTCGTTAAAATTTACTTCTGGAATGACCTTTACTTTTTTGAAAAATATTTTACCTGAGGAAATACTCAACCATCCCTGGACTTTTTAGACACCCTATATATATCCCTAGGAACTACCCCCATCACATTTAGAGATGCTAATCTCACCTGTCATTAATTAAAACAGGTAAAAATAATTGTAATTAAATATAATCATTACACACATTTTCAGGACTTTATTAGATACATCTACTCTCACAGTAACATTCCACAACCCCTAGGTACTACCCATACTACATTTAAAAAAGCCAATATCACCTTTCATTAATTGAAACGGTAATGAATATTTATAATTAAAGATAATCATTACACACTGATTTCCAAGCTTTTATTAGATTTATCCACCCTCATAGTAACACTCCACCACCCCTGGAAGCAAACCAACTGAACGGTAAATATATCTAATAAATATGAGATTTGGTTTGCTAAATGTGACAGGGGTAGTTTGTGGCGGTTTTAGTTGAAGATAGCTGAGACTAAATTCATGGCATTTGATAGGGCAAGAGACAAGACTAGTAATAGTCCGGGAGCCAGCGACAATTTTTTGTCAATCATTTTCATCTGCCTGAATCTTTGAGGAATGCTTCAGATGTGTGTATTGTAAGCATAGTTAGCGTCAGCTGCCACACTTTGGGTGAATGGTGCAATGGCAGCCGTCTCAGCGTGTAGAAAAAACAGTTTTTAAAGGTTTCCTTCCGCTTGAAACTTTGTGAGATGATAGTTAATATAATATTTAGAAGGAAAAAAACCATCAGCTGGCTCTATGTAGTTGGAAAACCCGCCAGTTGGTCATGGAAATATGTAATAAAAATTAATGCAATAATTTCCATCCGCTTAAAAGCTCATCAGATAATAATTAACGTGGTATTTTTGATAATAATAATCGTCAGCTGGCTAAACGTGAGGGGAAAACCCGTCAGCTGAGGCAGTGAAATAATGTTTGCAAAGTTGTCCTAAGTAAATAGAATATATAGTAGAGATATAAAATACAAAAAAAACATAATTGCTGAAGTGCGTAATGTTCTAATATATTTTCAAACGTTTTTAAAACACTGAATTATGCTAATAATTTATTTAGATGATTATGTTATTTGAGTCCTTTAATACACTTACAAATAATATAATAATAAACGAAAACTTTAATTACCATAATGAAAATGAGTATTTGTAATGTGGGAATTCTATGTCTGTAAAATATATTTAATAAATTATGCTGAGGTGTAAGAACTAAAAATTGATCTAAATAAATTATGAGCATTGTTCAGTATTAAAAAATTATTTATAATCATTTTAAGACTTTTTAAGATAATTAATAGAATATTTTAAATTTGAAAACAATTTTCATCATGACGCACTTCAGCAATTATTTTTATTTGTATTTTATATTTCTACTGTATATCTTATGTACTTGGGATAACTTTGCACATATTATTTCCTTCTGCTTAAAAATGTGTCAATTAAACAATTAATCGTCGACATGATACTTGAAATTTTAAACAAAATCCCCTGACTTTATGCGGGTGGAAAACCCATCAGCTAGCCTATTATATATTGCCGAGTGTCACTCACGAGACATTTCACTGCCTCAGCTGACGTATTTCCCACCCACGAACAGCCAGCTGAAAATTATCTTGATAAAAAATATCAATAAAATAAAAAGAAAATTAATATAAAAAAATCTGAATAAAAAATCATTGCAATAATTTCTTTTTACATATTTCCATAACCAGCGACGGCGTTTTTACCTACATAGAGCAAGCTGACGAGTTTTTTCCATTTAAATATTATATTAACTATTATGTCACAAAGTTTCAAGCGGAAAGGAATCATTAAAAACCTTTTTTCGCAAAAAACTGTCTCTGGCTCCCGGAAGATAAGGCATCACTACAAGCAGACACCCCGCCCACGATTCCTTAGCCCCCCTTACCGCACAATGGCGCCGAGCCCACGCTAAGGCAGCATATTACGCCTATAAGTGCTTAATCGACTTTAGGGCCATAAATAAAATTGGTGTCGACCCCCCTTGCTCATAGGTAGTGCGTCTAGGAATAACTGACGCCCGTCAATCCATATAACGTCAATTAACTCAATAATTTTTTTATTTCTTCGCAGGTTTGACTTATTAACTAGAGTTGGGAAAAGGTCTTTTAAATGCAAAAGGATGTTATACTTTTCAATATTGATAATTCTTATTGATTTATACAGTTTGAAGGTATAAATAATTAAAATTTTGTCATAAGGACAACCGCAGAATTTCGCCGGGAGAGAGTGCTAATCTAAAAAACTGCACCCTATCTCAGTGAAATCGCGGTAAAATCTCAGCCATAACCACGTCTCACGTCCGTGAGATAGATGGTTACCGTGTGAAACGGAATCAATACGATGATCTGGAAAATGTCTCGTGTACCCTGAGCATACGGAGCGACCCAAGGACGATCGCCTTCTGCATTTTGCTTGCAAGTATTTTAGCATATTGTTGTCACGCTGGGATGGTTTTCAGACTATTAACCAGTGAAAGCTTGGCATCTCCAAGAGCGCCGATAATAAGGACGATTAGTTTAACAGAATATTCCAGGTATAATCCTTGGCTATGATGTTTTTGTCAGGTGGTCTCGAAAATTCGATAAAGTACATGGTTCGCTTCGCGAAGTCATGAAGAACCATGCCAAGCTTCGAGTGTGCAACAGAAACAGTTGTCGAGAATATAAAGTTCCAGTATATGCGGCAATTCTCATCCTCGACAATTGACTCTATTTCCCTAGGAGCATTTAGAGGAGCGATATTAAGGTTAATTCCATAAGAATGAAGGAGCTGGTAATAAACCACTCTTAGTGCCGCATTGTACCTTTAGATGTCGGTCGTTCCCGCATGAGTTGGACAACTAGATACTATGTGTGCTAAATGCTGGGGGTGTGCATGGCACGCCCTGCAGCTATCATCGGGAATATCTTGGCTCAAAATGTGGCGACGGTATGTTAAGGTGGAAAGGATACCGTCTTGGCATGCAAAAATGAAACCCTCTGTACCAGACTTCAATCCGCGCGATTTAAGGAAAGCAAACGTTAGCTCACAAGACATTGACTGATCCTTCACATTTCTGTGGA
Source organism: Belonocnema kinseyi (assembly GCF_010883055.1). Lineage (NCBI taxonomy): Eukaryota > Metazoa > Arthropoda > Insecta > Hymenoptera > Cynipidae > Belonocnema > Belonocnema kinseyi. Next base: position 75,676,067 of record NC_046663.1, read on the forward strand.
AGATACCGTGCATACTCTTATCGAGGACCTGTTCACGAAAGTTTTTCTCTTGTGCTTTCTTAATCCGGGCTTTCAGGAGTGAGTAGTCGAGATAGATCAGATTTGATGCATTTTGCTCACCCCTAATACTGAAGTCAAGTCCGAGTATTTTAGCAGCCTCCTCCGCTGCTTTGTACAGAAAAGCTCCTTTGCCCACTTTTTCGTGATTCCTGACCATTTTAAGAAGAGGATCTCTTCCATTTGCAACTCTATGTGCTGTACCCAGAATAATCCTGTTGTGAAGACATTCAAGACTCAATATTCCGCGACCCCCTTGACGCCGTGAGATGTCCAGTCGCGGAACGGAAGACTTAAGATGCATGCTTTTGATCATGTACATAACCTTTCTTGTCCATATATCAAGAGATCTGAGCTCGTTCTTCATCCATGGAACTACTCCAAATGAATAGAGTAGTACCGGGATGGCAAGCATGTTCATTGCAGATACTTTGTTCCTCGCCGACAGTTCGAAAGACCAAATCTGTCGGATGAGACGTTTGTATCTGCTTCGGAGAGTATCCTTTTATAGATATCACATCCTGAATGCGGCTCTGTGGCACGCCCAGGCATGTATAAGTCTCTCCAGCGCAAAGGTGTCGTATAGCGCTTCTATCAACGAGCTCAGGATCTTCAGGGATGCCATAAAATTTTCCACGCTTCAAATAAACCTTGGCGCATTTGTCTAACCCAAGTTCCATTCCAATTTCCTTAGTATATCGTTCGGCAATCCCCAGAGCTAGATGCAGTTGCTCTCTGTTTTTAGCATAGATCTTAAGATCGTCCATGTAAAATACATGAGTGACCTTGTACTTTCGATCTGCAGATTTGCCGCACAAGTACCCGTCGGAATGGCGCAGTTCTAGAGATAGTGGCAATAATGTAAGGCAAAAGAGGAGTGGGCTCATGGTGTCGCCCTGAAAGACACATCTATCGATGGGCAGGTTCTCCCGACATCCGGCTACGCCTTTCTTTGAGCCTCGTTGTTCATACATTTCTTGCCACACAAGTTCAATTGCCCGAACAATCCTATCATTTAGGATAGCTGTGAATATCTTATAAAGTGTGTTCAGACAAATTATTGCCCTGTAGTTCTTCGGGTCAGCTAAGTTGCCTATTTTCGGCAGGAGTATTGTGCGCGGCATAGTTCTTCATCCCTCTTAATACTTTTTTCACTTCCTCGGTAATGATGGGTGGGCATTCTTTATCAGGTGTTATGAGGGCAACACATAACTCCTTGAAGCT
>NC_046663.1:75677447-75679520 GCF_010883055.1 Belonocnema kinseyi
TCTTAGCGTCAGATAGTATCCGTATTCTCTCAACAATATGCTGCCTCATGGTCAGCAGCTTTGACTTGTTAAGTGTGTGATAACGGGTCCGGAGTTCGCGCGAGAACTTTCGAACCTTGGCGGTAAAATTCCTGCCAGATGTGACGTATTCAATAACACATTGAATGCGGGACGCGTACTGTCTTGCCCAGCCTATCTTTGTGGCAAGTTGATGCATTCGTCTTTTGGTCTAATGATCAGCCGTTGGTTTTGTTTTACGGTTCGCATCGGCCAAAGCTCTCGCTGCATTATACACACAATAATTGATAGCCCAGAGGTCGGATTCACCGGAAAAATGTCCACGAAGCACGTTATCCATTTCAGTCAGATCTTTAGGCTTGAGAGAAACCTTGGTGTTGATGTTTCTCCGCGTCGTAAAGTATCGTTCTTTACGCTAATCAAGCACCCCAAAGGGAACAGAATTTACTCTGTCCACGTCGTTGTTTCTGGTTAATGCTAAATGTAAAAGTAAACTGCTTGAAAAAACCTTAAAAAAAACCTTGGATATCATCACCAAGATCAATACAGAGCTCACCAATGAATTTCTCGTTGAAATTTACTTCAGGAATTGCACTGACTTTTCGAAAAAATTGGTTAATTATAAATAACCTCTAAGTGACCTTTAACGTTACAATTGACCTATGACTTGCGTACGTCCCTGAACGTAGAATTTTGCGCTCCATCGATTAAAGATGTAAGAAAGGGGGTTTCCAATTAAAAAAACAAAGTTGATCTTCAAAAAGCCATAAAGGTCAACTTCCAGGCTAAAATAAAGGTCACCATTGTATTCACCGTTGAAAGTTACTTCAGGAATTACACTGGCCTCTTGGAGAGCTTTGTTAATTTCAAATAACCTCTAACTGATCTTGAACGGTACAATTGACATATGACTTATGTACATACTTGAACGTAGAATTTTCCGCTGTATCGATTGCAGACGTAAAAAAGGGGGTTTCCATTTAAAAACACAAAGTTCTCCTTCAAAAAGCCATGAAGGACAATGTCAAGGTCAAAATAAAGCTGAGCATTGAGTTCCTTTTTAAAATTTACTTCAGGAATAATCTCTACTTTTTGGAAAAATATTTTAGCTGAGGAAGTATCCAACTGTCCCGGAACTTTTTAGACACCGTATATATATATATATATATATATATATATATATGTCTCCCGGGCGGAAACACCATTCGGTTCGGTTTTGATTCCTCTAGAATCAAACCGAAGGGCCTATGACAAAGCCACTGAACGCGTCCTCGGGTTGCGGATAGAGGGTCCCTGTATCAAGGGTTTTTGCTCAATATGGTTACAAACATAAATAGGCAGCCGCGGACAATTGTCCAGGGGTGGTCCCGAAGGAATTAACCCCCAAGCGGAGGTGTGAAAACCGTGCTGAAAGCTGAATGTCACCTAGAATGGACTCTGGGATACCGGGTGACCGGTATCCCAGAAACTTGCCATAAAGATAGGCTGGGCAAGACAGTACGCGTCCCGCATTCAATGTGTGATTGACTACATCACATCTGGCAGGAATTTTACCGCCAAGGTTCGAAAGTTCGCGCGCAAACTCCGGACCCGTTATCACACACTTAACAAGTCAAAGCTGCTGACCATCAGACAGCATATTGTTAAGAGAATACGGATACTATCTGACGCTAAGAGAAGTCTAGAGCGGAGGGAGAGGCGGTTCAGAGAAAATCAACAGTTTTTTTCTGACCCATCTCGACTCTTCCAAGACCCTATAGTTACTGTCGAACACCCACCCAAACCAGAGGAGGTCGAAGTATTTTGGAGAGAAGTCTACGAAGTTCAGCATAGACTGGACGAAGACTCAGAAAATATAAAGAGCTTGAAGGAGTAATGCGTTGTCCTCATAACACCTGATAAAGAATGCCCACCTATCACTACCGAGGAGTTGAAAAAGTATTAAGAGGGATAAAGAACTATTCCGCACCGGGACCAGATTGTATTAAAACCTTCTGGTGGAAGAAGTTTTCTTCAACCCATCAGCATTTGGCCCGTATTTTCACCTCATATTTG
>NC_046663.1:75679620-75681438 GCF_010883055.1 Belonocnema kinseyi
TTTGTCATTAGGACAACCGCAGGATTTCGCCAGGAGCGGGTGCTAATCTGGAAAATTGCACCTGTTTCCAGCGAAATCGCGGTAAAATTTCAGCAACAACCACGTCTCACAACCGTGAGATAGGTGGTTATAGTCTGCAAAGAAATCAATACGACGATCCAGCAAAAGTCTCGTGCACCCTAAGAACACGGAGCGACCCAAGGACAAACACCTTCTGCATTTTTCCCGCAAGTGTTCTAGCATATTGTTGACACGCAGGGATGCTTTTTAGGCCATTAGCAAGTGAAAGCTTGGCACTTCCAAAAGCGCCGATGATAAGGACAATCAATTTATCAGAATATTCCGGGTACAATCGTTGCAACACCCTTATAAGATCTCGATACCTCTCTTTCTTTTCATTCTCCTTGGTTGTGATGTTTTTGTCAGCTGCTGCCGAAAATTCGATAACAAACATGGTTCGCTTCTCGAAGTCATGAAGAACCATGTCAGGCCTCGAGTGAGCAACAGAAACAATTGTCGAGAATATAAAGTTCCAGTATATGCGGCATTGACCATTCTCGACAATTCACTCAATTTCCCTAGAAGCATTTAGAGGATCGATATTAAGGTTAATGCCGTACGAGTGACAGAGATGGTAATCAAGCACTCTTAGTGCCGCATTGTGCCTTTGAATGTAGGTCGTTTCCGCGTGTATTGGACAACTAGATAGTATATGAGCTAAATGCTCGGGGTGTGCATGGCACGCCCTGCAGCTACCATCGGGAATGTCTTGGCTCAAAATGTGGCGACGGTTATGTTAAGGTGGAAATGACACCGTCTTGGCATGCAAAAATGAAACCCTCCGTACCAGACTTCAATCTCGGCGATTTAAGGAAAGCAAACGTTAGCTCACAAGACATTGACTGATCCTTCACATTTCTGTGGAAGATACCGTGCATCCTCTTATCGAGGAGCTGTTCACGAAAGTTTTTCTCTTGTGCTTTCTTAAACCGGGCTTTCAGGAGTGAGCACTCGAGATAGATAAGATTTGATGCATTTTGCTCACCCCTAATACTGAAGTCAAGACCGAGTGCTTCAGCAGCCTCTCGCTGACAGTTCGGAAGACCAAATCTGTCAGATGAGACGTTTGTATCTGCTTCGGAGAGTATCCTTTATAGATGTCACATCCTGAATGCAGCTCTGTGGCACGCCCAGGTATGCTTAAGTCTCTCCAGCGCAAAGGTGTCGTATGGCGCTTCTTTCAACGAGCTCAGGATCTTCAGGAATTCCATTAAGTTTTCCTCGCTTTAAATAAACCTTGGCGCATTTGTCTAACCCAAATTCCATTTCAATTTCCTTAGTATATCGTTCGACAATCCCCAGAGCTAGATTCAGTTGCTCTCTGTTTTTAGCATAGATCTTAAGATCGTCCATGTAAAATATATGAGTGACCTTGTAATTTCAATCTGCAGGTTTGCCGCACAAGTACCTGTCGGAATCGCGAAGTGCTAGAGATAGTGGCAATAACGTAAGGCAAAAGAGGAGGGGGCTCATGGTGTCGCCCTGAAAGACACCTCTCTGAAAGGTAACCTTGTTAGTTGTCACAAGATTTTTTCCAGATGAGATAGTAAATCTGGTTTTCCAAAGCGGCAAGAATCTCTCTATGCACCCAACTATTTGCGGATGAACCTTTAAGATTTCCAAAAGACAGATGATAAGTCTAGGGGATGTCGAATTGAAAGCTTTCCGATAATCAATCCAGGCCATCGATAGGTCACGCTGGTAGAATGCTGCATCTTTGCAAACACATCTATCGATGAGCAGGTTCTCCCGACATCC
>NC_046663.1:75681538-75694312 GCF_010883055.1 Belonocnema kinseyi
ATTCAACAATCCCTACGAACTACTTCCATCACATTTAGAGATGCTTGTCTCACCTGTCATTAATTAAAACCGTAAAAAATAATTCTAATTAAATATAATCATTACACACAGATTGCCCGGACTTTATTAGATACATCTACTCGCACAGTAACATTCCACAACCCCTAGGTACTACCCATACCACATTTAAAAAAGCCAATATCACCTTTCATTAATTGAAACGGTAATGAAATTCTAATTAAAGATAATTATTACACACAGATTTACAAGCCTTTATTAGATTTATCCACCCTCATAGTAACATTCCACCACCCCTGGAAACAAACCAACTAAACGGTAAATATATCTAATAAATGTGAGACTTGGTTTGCTAAATGTGACAGGGGTAGTTTGTTGCGGTTTTAGTTGAAGATAGCTGAGACTAAATTCATGAAATTTGATAGGGTCGGTTTCATGTTGGTTGTGGACTGTTACTGTCAAGGTGAATATATCTACTAGAAGTTTGGAAAGGTGTCTGTGGTGATTATTTTTTATTTCGAGTATTTTTTACTGATTTAATTGATGAAAGGTGAGACTAAGTTTCTATGTGATCAGAGAATTTAATAGCTGATGTGGAATATTATTTTAGAGATAGATTTATTAACTGAATAATTTCAAAGTTTCTTAAGGCAGTTATTTTTAATTTGATTTTCTTTTGGCAGTTTTAGCTAATGGAGGGTGAGACTTGATTCGTTAAATATGATAGGGGTAGTTTTAAAACGTTGTTTGATGTTACTTTGAAGATGAGGATATGAAAAAAAATGTTCGGAAAGAGTTTGTGTTACTCTTTACTTTTTCTTAATTGAAGTGTTTATGGACTTTCTGTTTGTTGGCAGCCGAGCACGATTTGTTTGAATGCATCAGCGGTGTTTTTTTATTTAGTTTTTTCATTATTACTGTGGAACTGTAGGTGGAGCTAATAGTTTTTGAAGAAGAGTAGCATGAGATTTTCTATATAGCACTTTTTTTTTGGTAGTGTTTTGAGGTGTTTTCGGTCAATGTAATTTTTTTGTGAGTTCAAAATTAGTTCAGAACTGTGATATATGTTTTCTCGCACTCATTCTACATTTTTCTTTAGGTACTTCTTTCCATATTTTTTGAGGGTTCGGGTTGATTCTTTGAAATCATTTGTCAGTGTTTTAAGGAGGCCAAAAGTGTCAAGAAATTCGGATATTCTTGCATTTAGACTAGGTGCATGAGTTATTTTAGGGGTAATTAAGGAAGACAGGATTTGTTTAAACTAATATTTTTCTGCAGTTTTTGTGAACCGAAAAAAGCCCAAAATTCTGGCGCTGTTTATTTCAAACAATTTTAATTTGCTGTAGTGGAGGTATTGGCGCACAGTACCTACAACCGAAAATTCCCTTTTTCTGAGAAAAATAAAAGAGCCCAAAAATCCGTTTTGGTGCCTAAGGAGAGCCCAAAGAAGCCTAAAATTCTGATATACTAACATTTGCTTTAGGTGCATATTTAATTTAAGGGTAGTTTTTAGAAGGTTGGGGTTGTTTTAAAAATTTTATTTTTGAATTTTCGAAGAGTCCAAAAAAGCCCAAAATTATGGCGTTGTTAATTTTTTTAGTTTTCAAGTTTTCTGAACTGAAGGTGCTAGCGGCCAGCACCCCCCACTAAAAGTCCGGCTTTTTCAGAAAAATAAGAGAGCCCAAAAATCGGTATTGGTGTCCAAGAAGAGCCCAAAAATGCCCAAAATTCTGATATGCTTACATTTAGTTTAGGTGCATATTTAATTTTAAGGATAGTTTTTAGAAAATACAGGTTGTTTTTTCAAATTTAATTTTTACATTGTTTAAGAGTCAAAAAAGCCCAAAATTTTAACGCTGTTGATTTAAATTTTTTTTTAATTTTCTGTACTGGAGGTGCTAGCGGCCAGCAACTCCGCATAATAGTCGGCTTTTTTAAAAAACTAAAAGAGCCCGAAAATCGGCAGCGGTGCTTAAGAAAGCCCCAAATTTTGGCATAAAAAATATTGAAATTCCGTTGTGCAAGTGCTAGCGGAACGCACTTTAGAAAAATTCATAAGCAGTCACGGACAATTGTCCAGAGGTGGTCCCGAAGGAATTAACCTCCAAGCGGAGGTGTGGAAACCGTAATGAAAGCTGAATGACACCTAGGTGTGGTGTCTCGGTCAGTGAGTCTGAATTACCGGGTGACCTCTCAGAATAGACAGCCTTGTCTTTACATGCGGGGCTCTACAAGATGGTTCTACATAGTTGTAGTAAGTGCGATTTAAAGTCATAGAACGCGCAGGGCTCCCGAACATGTGTCGGCCATCAGTGCTGACCACTCTAGAGCTGGGAGTCAATAAAGATGGAGTCAATGCGATGGATCGGCGAAATCTCGGGGCTTTTAGGTGGACGGAACAAGTCAATCACGACTTGCAAAAGTGCTAGGATGCGGGTGTGGTCCCTGCACGATAGAGTTATATGACACGACTGCATTCTCTGTGGTGCAAGAGATAACCAGAGATATCGCACTTTATGCCTCAACGTCTGTGAAACCGTGCTGAAATTCTCCAAAAAATGGGTATGTAAGCGGGTCCTACTCCACCACAGACAGAACAAGTCGGCAACAGAGAAAGAAAGGCGACAATAGGAGCAATGGCGGACAGGCATTCGATAGACTAAGAGCTTTGCTCCATGACCTGGAGAAACATCGATATCCAGGTTTCTCTAAAGCCTAAAGATCTGGTTGCAGTGGATTGCGAGCTCATGGAGATTTTTCCGAAGAATCCTACCTCTGTACTATTATTTTTTGATTGTCTAATGCAGCGAGAACTTTGGCCGATGCAAACATCAAATCAACGGTTTGTTATGAGACCAAAAGACGAATGCACCAACTCGCCACAAAGATAGGCTAGGCAAGACTGTAGGCATTCCGCATTCAGTGTGTGATTGACTATATAATATGTAGCAGGAATTTTACCGCCAAGGTTTGAAAGTTTGCGCGCGAACTCCCAATTCGTTATCAAACTTGACAAATCAAAGCTGCTGACCATCAGGCAGAATATTGTTGAGAGGATGCGGTTACTGTTTGACGCTGAAAGAAGTCTAGAGCAGGGAAAAAAAGGTGGGTCAGAGAAACCCCACAGTTTCTCTTCGACCTATCTCGACTCTTCAAATACCCTTGAGTTACTGTCGACCACCCGCGCAAACCAGAAGGACGTTGAAGCGTTTAAGAGAAAACTCTACGAAGTTTAGCATCTGACCCGTTTTTTCACTTCATATTCAAAGTTTGAAGAAATAATTCCGGAGTGGTTCACAGCTATCCTGAATTATCGGATTCTTCGGACAACTGGACCTGTGTAGCAAGAAATGTATGAACAACGCGGCTTAAAGAAAGGCGTAGCAGAATATCGGGAGAACCTGCTCATCCATAGATATGTCTGCAAAGATGTAGAATCTTACTAGCGTGACCTCCGGATGGGCTGGATTGATTACCAGAATGCTTATGATTGGTAACAAATTAAATGTAAAAATGGTAGATTACGTGGTTGATATAGAAGTTTTCCGTGATTATTCTGGTCGTTTAATACCTAAAGATGTTGCTGTGTTTATTTTAGATCGCAACTGTATAGCTCATTAGATTACTACTCCATCTTTTGCATTTACCGTTGCCACAAGCGACAAAATAACTGGCTCAGTTGTAAATATCATTATAGCAAATGGTTTGAAGGAGATTTTCCAATGAATTTTCCACATACTAATTTTCATGACGTAGTCCGGAATGCTAGACTTATATACATACTGAGTACCAACATTTTGGAAAAATCAGTCAACAAGCTAATTAATTATATGCGACACGACGTGACATAGTTCTACTCACAAGCAGTTATCATTATTCCAAGTTAAATGTAAATCAAATCAATCAAATTATGGAGTTTTCAGATAGCCGAACTTTACCAAGAACCCGACATTTTCGGACACCCAAAATGCTTCAAAAATCCGAAATTTTCGGGTACCAAAACTTTTACAATAACTCGAACCGGTAAGAAAACTCGAAGTGTTTGGTTGCCCGTACCTCTTCAGGAACTTGCAATTTTTTTAGATTTGAAAACTATCCGGCCGGGATCGAGCTTTGCTTGGTTTAAAACCGATCGACTCCGGCTCGGCTTAAAATTGATCAGGTCGGGCTTGAATCCTTTCGAAGAGTTGAAAGCTTGACTTCATCTAGGCAAACATCGAACTTCGAGCTTTTTTACACCGCTCATAATTATAAATATTTCATCTCGTTTTATACTGAAACTTCATCTCACTTATATATAAAATTTAATTGGGTATAAGCAAAAAAATAATAATTCCTATTTTTCTTTTTAAAGTCATCACAGCTTTAGGTTTGGCCACGGCTGCCAATAAAGTGGGTTATCGGTTTTCCTGGCTACTAAAACGCGTAAGTAGCATCAGACGATATAAATCGATCATCACAACTTTTTACTATAATTATGCTGACATTTTTCGGCTTACTTTTAATTTTGAGAACTAATTTCTATTGTAAGATAATCGGATCTGCGGCACGTAGCGGTAGTTGTGCCAAGCTAACAAAAGTTGAACATTGGAAATTTACAGCCGAAAAAATACTTTCTTTAAATAATCGATTTGCATTTCCTGAACTAAGTAGATGTTTCGTCCAACGAATTCAATGAAAATTTCATTCTAACAATTGTCGCGTTCATTGAAATAATTTTAAAATTAAAATAAATATGTCAAAATGTTAAATTTAAAAAATACTAATCTGAACAAAACGCAAATATAATTATTTCAAAAAGTATTTCCTTTATTCGAACAAAATTTGTTTTGGAAATAATTAACTGTAGACTGTTTAATTAAATGACGATTCCTTCTAAATTTAAATTTATGTTATAATTTATTTGCAATAACATTCTCAGCTCTTGGCACCAAACAAATATATTTTGCAATTCAATGAATAATTATTTATCTGGGAAAAATATTTTTTTCACTCGAAGAAACCTAAATTACTTGATCCACACTTGAAAGAATAATATCATTGAAATACATATTTATCACCCCAAAGAACACATTTCGTTTAAACAAGAAAGTATTTCTCAGGATGTGAAATAAAAATAAAAGAAACTAAGTTTTTTGCTCCCAAGAAATTTTTGCTTTAAATTATTAATTTTCTCTTCTATTGCAGAGAATGATTTCTTTGTTACGAAGAAATATAAACAAACAAAATATTGCGCTAAACCATGGCTAGACTTTTAAATTATTATCAAACTATACATACTTTAATAAATATTTAATTTTCTAATAAAATAATATTTCTTGCAGGACCACCTCAAACGAGAAGAGTGTATAACATATTGCTCTGTAAGTAAACATAATGTTGCACGTTATTTCATAAATCGAAAAACGTTTTCTTCTTTCCTAAAATTGTAAACTATAAAACACATGTTTTAGGAATTCTCTTCTTGTTTCTGTTATAATGTTTACATGTAGAACGAAAGCCTATATATTTGCCCCGAAAGACTTGATTTCCTTGCATGTGTAATAATTGTTGAAGGTATCCGAGACATGTTTTGTGTTTAGCGAAATGAACTTACTTGTATCATAGAAAAAATACTTAGGACAAAAATCTAAAAAAGGACGGGTCACACGTATTAATTCGTTCTTTTGTTTATTTGGAGAGAAAAAACGGTCCAAAATAAATTAATCAAACGAACTTACATCTTGTGAAGTTCGATCGTAATTATACATACGTAGAGTTTACTTTTGACAGACAATTATGTAGTACCTCTGCTTCACGTACAGTAACGCTACCATATTCTGATTAAAAAAAACTATCTTTGTGCCTCTCTCGTTCATCAGCTTTATATTCCTATAAGATAAACGTCAGCTGGGCTGCATTATTAAGATACAAGGATAAAAAAGGATAGGAACTTCATATTTTAAAGGAATCTCTATATGTAATTGTGATCAAACTTCACAACAAATAGGTTTGTTTGATCGATTGATTTTATTGCGAGATTCCTTTTCAAGATAAGTATGTGAGATGTTTAGAGGTACATAAAGTTTTTGTTCTTTTCGATCCAAAAACTGTTACAAGATATACGAAAGATGCATAAATTCTTATTCAAGTTAAACCTATTAGGAACCATTGGCCTATAAAAAATTAATATGTGATATAAATTAACAGATATTGTGCCTAAATACACCATTTTGAAAAAACTAAAACGCCTTGCGCCTTATCCAACAAAACATTCTTAAGTACTTTAAGAATCATCAAAAAAGGTGGAAATGCATGAAGTTCTTTTCCTGTCAAGCGTAAACACATCTACAGATGAATGAACGGAATGTTAAGGACGATAAATTTTTGAGAGAATGCCGACTCCGATAATTCCCATTCGGAGTTGAGATTTTCAAGATTCAGGCACGATATAGGAAGCAAAAAACTAAATCTCCTTGTATTGACAAATTTACAGGTATTTCGCGTTATTCAATAGCGTTTCGAAAATTTTTTTAAACTATATGGGTCTGATCTAATTGAGTTATAGGTATTGGAAACAGCATTCAACCACCAGTTGAAATCCGTTTGCAACGACCTGGTTAAATTCATCATAGCATTATAATTACCCTGACTTTTTAGTAAATCTAAATATCTTTGTCATTCAAATAACTTTGTATGCAGTCAGCCATGTCGAACAACTTGAGAAGCAGGTGTCATAATTTCTATTAGCTGTGCAAGTTTCACAATTTGAAAGTCGCATTTATTACTTGGGATCAGAACATTTTACATTGTTGTGCCTTTTTCTTTTTAGGAAGCTAAAGTCACATTTTGAGTGAGTTAAGAACAAGACCTACAAACTGCGAAGCTTAGGCTGATGTAAGACTACTTTTACCATAGTTCATAAAAAAACGTTACTTTCTCTAGAACTTCTGTGGTTATATGTACAATAATCAAGATATACCATATACGAGACGTGTTCAAAAAGTAAGGTGACTTTTTAATTTTCGCGGGCTACGTACATTCAAGCTTTGAATTTTTTGTTTTGTTGTGTTGGTACACTTGTCACGATCATATGTTCACAGTTTTGACTATATAGCTCGTGTTGTTTTTCTGGCAGAGGCGTAAAAGGTTAGAAGGGTTTGGTGTGCTCGGAGATTTTCTTCTTTCGAAAAAAATGTAGCAAAGGGTTTGCATTAAATTTTGTGTGAAAAATGGAATCCAGTGCTCTGAAACTCTTGAAATGTTGACAGTCGCATACGGTGAGTCTACTCTGAGTAAGAAAAATGTGTATAAGTGGTACAAGTTGTTCCAAGAAGGCCAAGAGGATGTCGAAGACGAACCTCACCCTGGACGTCCCAGCACGTCAACAACAGATGAAAACGTTCAAGCAGTGGAAGAAATGGTGTTAAAAATCGCCAAATTACCATCAAAGAAATTGCTGAAGATGTTGGCATAACGGTTGGCTCATGCCATGCTATCTTTTCGGACGTTTTAGGCATGAGACGTTTGTCAGCCAAATTTGTTCCAAAACTGCTTAATTTTGATCAAAAGATCCATCGCATGACCATCGCTCAGGAGATGTTGAATGAAGTCAATAATGATATTCACCGAATTTGGCCCCCAGTTACTCTTTTCTTTTCTCAAAACTGAAGAGACCCATGAAAGGACATCTATTTTCAACGATTGAGGAGATAAAAACTGCATTGCTGAAAGAACTCAAGGCTATACCACAAAATGATTATCAGAAGTGCTTCGATGATTGGAAAAAGCGTTGGCACAAGTATATTATATCTGAGGGGGATTACTTTGAAGGGGACAACCTGAATATTGAGGTTTAAATGAATATTTTTTGGGAAAACCATAAAGTCACCTTATTTTTTGAACACACCTCGTACATGCAACCTAACATCCTGATGTTATTTACAAATCATTTAATAATTTTGGTAAAAACCCATGGCCAATTTCTAGTAAACGTGTGATCCAGTGACAATAGTGCTGTACCTCTGTAATGCTTCATATTGGTCACGGTGGAGCACACTATGGCACTGTGCGCTTATTTAACAAAATTTTAAAGTCATTAATAAGATTTTAAATAGACTTCACATCAGTCAATTCGAAGCAGACGTTAGCGAATTTCTTGAGTCTGCTTTGTACATTACTTACCATTCTTACTTCTTCGTTGTTTGAAGTGAATTGCGCTGAGGTTTGTAATCACCTTGGGAACGCTGTTCATAACTCTACATCCTGTTCTCCTGGTGGGTCCAATTGCGCTCTGGAGCGCCATAGAAGAAGCCTCTTGTCTTGTAGCCCGGCTGGGCTAAATAACTTTTGTCGTCAGGTGAAGTTTTTTTCATATAATCACATTTTGTCACTTTTCTTGTAAACACCGACAGATGCGAAAAAATGTTGAGATCTTTTTTTGCAAGAATAAAAACTTTCTATTAAAATGACCCTGGAAATTAAGAATAAAATTTTTAGGAAAAAAATCGTTCTTTCGGCTTCAAAAATGGTTTAGGCCACATAAAGCTGATAGAATGACTTCCTTATATTAGCAGAAACTTTTTAAAAAGATTGGAAAGAATAAAAAGGTGGGATTTTCTAGAAACTATATTTTTATTTTCTTAAAGTTTGATGAGAAAATTTAATATTTTCTGGAAAACTCCACGTTCTCATTCTTATTAATATTTAATCAAAGTTTCTGCTAATAGAGGAAAGACACCATATCAGCTTTGTGCAGGTCAAACCATTTCTCAGGCCGGGAGAATTGTTTTTTTAAATATAAAATTCATTGATGAATTATTCTCGCAAACGATGCAAAATATCGCAAAAGGTCAAGGGGTTATTTTTATAAGAATTTTAGGCGTGAAAAGTTTGATCTAAAAAAATGTTTATATCTTTCGTCCACAAATTAATTGGAAGATCTGATTATATGAAAAAAAAATCTCCTGGCAACAAAAGTTATTTGGCGCGCATAAAACTCACAAGATATCTTTATTATGAAATAAAAAATTTTAAACGAAATTGGCAAAAAATATATAATTGTAGGTTTTTTCTTAAGGCAAGTTTTCATATTTTTAGATAAAACCACCGCTATTTTATTAATTTTAAAGATTTTTAATGACTTTTAATGGGTTCCAAAATAAGACAATGAACGTTTTTAAAATAAAAGAGAAAACGATAAGTAGCTTAATTAGGTCTAAAGTTATCGAAGATTAAAAAAGCTAGTCTATTGAAGAAGAATTAAGTCAAGCTTTTTTATAATAAATCTAAAACCCCATAGTTGAAGCCAATTTAGCTCACTTTCAGTTCCTTCACTGATCCAATTACTTTGTAAGTTTTGCAATGGATTTAAAAAATTTGAGAGAATTTAAAAAGATACCGAGAAATTTTCGATTGATTACAGATATTTAATATGAGATTTTAAAGGACTTGAAATATTTCAGGGTATTTTTAAAATTTTAAGATATTTTCAAGAGCTTTAAAACATTTAAAGATATTTCAAAATATTTTTAAGGATTTTAAATATATAAGGATGTTTCAAAAGGTGCCCAGAAATTTCCCATTGATAACAGTAATTTAATATAAGATTTCAAAGGATTTGATATATTTTAGGATCTTTTAATAGATCTGAAGGAATTTCTAATTGATTTTAATAATTTAGTATAAGATTTTAAAGAATTTGAAATATTTCAGGGTATTTTTGAAATTTCAAGATATTTTCAAGAGCTTTAAAACAATTTCAAGAGATTTCAACAGATTTGTAAGGATTTTCATCATTTAAGGACGTTTTAAAAGATGACAAAGAATTTCAAATTTATTTTCATAACTTAAAGGAACTTTAAAGAATTAATACAAATTTTAAAGGGTTATTTGAAAACATTCTAAAGTACATCAGAAATCTTTGATAAAAAGTTCTAGTTATTTCAAAAGATTTTAAAGGATTAGAAAAATGTGAGAGTATTTTAAAAGGTTCCAAGGAATTTTCAATTTATTACAGTAATTTAATTTGAGATTTTAAAGGATTTGATATATCTTAGGATATTTTAATATATTCCAAGGCATTTTCAATTTATTTCATATTGCATGCGTTCGAATCTGAGCCTAGCCCTACGTGCGAACTCCACGAGAGTTTTATTCTTCTCGAGTTTCAACTCATAGACCACGAGGAGAAGGTCAGTGTCGTCTTTCTTTACGCCCCATTTTACCGGAAAGCGCCTGAGAAATGTCTCCATGTATGTCATGAGTTCTTATTCATTAGGTACCGCGACCTGTTTGAACCTTTGAAAAATTTGGACAAACAAGGCACGAATAAATCTCTGTGTATTACACAGATGCTTTAATAATCCTTGAGGATCAACAGGAACTGCTCGGGGTTCATCTTGGTACTTGGAAAAGAGATCTTCCAGGAACTGACTACACGTTCGATTTTCATAAGAATGTCACCGTCGAATTTTGAATTACTCCCACCAAGTCTGCCAATTGACGATGCATTTGGGGTTTGAGTTGAATTAATTCTAGTCAGGAGAACAGCGAACCTGTTCTCCGTGCGGTCGACATATTCGAACTTCGGCTCGACAATGAAATGCCACGTGAATGTCTTGGACGGGACCAAAGCATGCCCCATGCTTTGACCATTATTTTGATTATTCCGGGAACCTTAGCACTTACTATCTATCATTTCGCGGTACCTTTGTTCTGAGACGAAGATCTCTCTTTCCCGTTTATGTCTTTTGAATAATTTTATTTTCGCGAGAGAACCGAGAATGTACGTTTCGAATTCTTGACTAAAGCACACTGCTGTCAATATTTCAATTTCGCGTTTTAAGGCGCTGTAATTCTGATCTAACCCGGGATTTACTGACCCGGTTCGGGTAGGGGTCAGTGATCCCAGATCTGAAACCACATTCACTCCAAAACTATGGCAGGTCTATATCCGTGTAAAGATATTAGGAATCCTCACCATACCTAAAGTTTGGGAGCCGCAAAACAGAAGGTGCATGATTACCACTATAAGTTTGTGTGTAAGCCGAAAATGCACGACTCGAACTTCGGTTTTCTCAGGCTTTCTGCTACATGATGATTGCCGATCTGAAAGCTTCGGAAAACTTCGGTGGTCTTCTTCTCATATCGCGATCCCCATTTTGAAAGAAATTGAAGAAATTGGCGATTTTGATGTTTCGCGTTATTCTTAATTTCATCCATAAGTCGATTCTGAGGTTATGTTTTTCAGGTGTAGATAATATTTATATTATTACTATTATATATATTATTAATTTTAATATTATAATGATAAAATATTAAATTAATATTAATGACCAGTTGTCTATCTTTTAATAGAAATAGTTCAACTAAAACAAATAAGTTTCTACAAAAAAAATTTGGTTCTTGCGCTGCACACGCGATAATGTTTTTAACTTGCGCTACGCGCTCGGTCATTTTGCATTTATTTATTTATTTTTTGGGCGCACAATGTTTTATCATTCAACAAGACACACGTATTCCTATGGATTTTGGGGCGCTGAATTCAAATTCGGTATCAAAAATCACCCATCACGTCATGGTTGAGCCATAACCTCAAAAAATGAAGAAAAATCATGCACTGAGGCAAATAAATTTCAAAATAATGCCAGTGATGCAAATTATAACTTCAAAAACATGTCGACAACTGTAAAGGATCAACCCTTGCTTGATATAAACTTATTTAACATAACTTTACCCAACAGAACCTGACCTCACCTAACCTGAATTAACAGAAATTTATTGAACTACACGTAAAGCTCTGGAAGCATATTTTCCCAGTAGCAAATGTGTGCTACATCGAATGGTTCAACTCGAGCCTAATCTAAAAATAAATCTAACCTAGCCTAACCTAACCTAACCTCACGAAACACAATTAAACTGATTGTGTTGTCCCGTTGTGTTTGCGGTACCATTTGAATCAGCTTGGGCTTAACCTGCATAGAGGTCAAACCTATCCTAACCTAAAAAAACCCGACCTAACATAACCTAACCGAATTTAACTTCACGTAACACAATTAAGGTCATTGTGTTGTCCCGTTGTGTTTGCGGTACCGTTTCATTCACCTTCGGCTTAACCTACATAGAGGTTTAACCTATCCTAACCTAACAAAACCTGACCTAACCTAACCTAGCCTAATGAAATTCAATCACACGTGTAGATATACAAGCGTACGGTTCTCAGTCTTAAATGTGTGCTATATTTAATAGGTTAACTCGATCTTAACCTACAAATGAATCTAACTTAACAGAACCTAACGAAATTTTGCTTAACGCAACACAACTTAACTGAAGTGTTCCCGTTGTAACACAATACAATTCATTTCATTGTACTACAGGTGGTTAAAAATTTAGATGCACATTACTCATTTGAAGAAACTTAGAACTACAAGTAGAATTTACCCCATTTCAATTAACCTGACAATGTTTGTATTAGTTAAAATGTAGAACTGTAACTTAAAGTTTAGTTGTGTTGCGTTAAGCAAAATTTCATTAGGTTCTGTTCAGTTAGATTCATTTGTAGGTTAAGTTCGAGTTAAGCTATTAAATATAGCACATATTTAAGACTGAGAACCGTACGCTTACATACCTACAGGTGTGTTTGAATTTCATTCGGCTAGGTTAGGTTAGGTCAGATTTTGTTAGGTTAGGATAGGTTAAACCTCTATGTAGGTTAAGCCGAAGCTGAATGAAACGGTATCGCAAACACAACGGGACAACACAATCAGTTTAATTGTG